>NC_060207.1:138412500-138615000 GCF_021130785.1 Homalodisca vitripennis
AGCAATTATAACAAACATGCTTAAGGACCTGTTAAACCTATTAAGGCTTAATTAGTTGTTCCAATTTCACCTACCTTAAGTCCATACACTTTTACTTGTGAAGATCCATTATTCTTACACTGGAATGGCAAATTACTCACAGACAATGTGGGCATCACTGTAAAAATTGACAGAGTGGCGATTCTTGTTACTGGATACGGAGTCGAGAAACTGAGTCCCAAAGATTATTGTGGGACTGGACAACGGAACTGTTCGACATCCTACTTAAAAATGGTAAAGGAAAATCATCTTCTGTCCTTTGCAAGGACCCTGTGTTGTGGCCTACTGATGCGACCTTTATTGATTTTCAAAACAAAGCACAGAACATTAAAGTAGTCAACTACTGTGCCGAAAGAGGGATTGCTCTGATTAAAAAATGTAATACTAATATAAGAAAAAATTAAGAACAGTTTAAATATCTTCTTCAGTTAGTAAAACTACACAAAAAACGGTTTCCAACGGCGAAGAAAGTAACACTGATGGCTGATAATGTCATTAGGCTATATCAAACTCGAACTTATAAGAAACATTACATTTATGGAGATATATTAATTATTTTCATTAGTAAGGTTGTGTTTGTACCAAAGTGTCAATGTTTCACTAAAAATTAACTTTTGTTCTTTAATGTGTAAAATCATAGAGAGCCCTAAATATTGACCTTTTCACCAAAATTTTTTTCTGTATTATATCAGTATTATATTCTGTAAACGGATCAAGGGCATGAATGTGAGTGTACGACTCTTAGGTAAACAAATATTTTGGTGCATTGGATTGTCAGAATTGATACATAATTGTAATTTATCTGTTATTTTTAGAGTAAAAATAGAAATAAAATTGAATTAACCCCAATTAACACCCGTCGGTGGTGAAGACGGAAAGGATCAGGTGGGCAGACGAGTATGCTCCAAGTCTTTAACAGTATCTCCTCTTCTGCCTTGATCTTTGCAATAGAACATTTCTATACTATAATATGATATTTACACTATTTAGCATTCAATTAAATCAATTAAAAAATGAGCGAATTGATAGACCTGAATTTCAAATTATTGTTTTGGAGAAAACTAGTATATTTTTGTACATAAGGCTCGTAAAACGTAGGCGCAGAACATACTGCTCATGATACATAACAGCAATCACTAAGGATGGAAATAGAGAAATTAATTGGAAGAACATGCACCATAATAAAGTGGCTGCCAAAATTTCATATCTGTATGTCCGCAAGATGTGTTGTCTGCAAATTTATCTAGATGAATGCTAGTACTTTTCCATGTAAACTTTTTGCAAAATATTTCAAGAACAAATTGAGGGATAGAATTTAAGTTTTGCATGTTTTGCTATTATACAAACAGCGTTGTGGACATTTGTCTTTTGCCCGTTCTTTGCAAAATATTTTGAGAATAGATTGAGATATGGACGTGAAATTTTGCATTAAAGTTTAACTTACACTAAAACGTTTGATGATGGTGCATATTTGTCCATGAGGCTAGGGGATAGTGAAGTATTTTAGTTATGAGTATATCTGTAGAAGTAACTTATTTATGGATTTTAAATATCACATGAGACATAATTTATACATAAAAAGTATCAAGTTCCTGTGAAAAACGTAGGTACCTGTCTCTCCTTGGGATTTTATCGAGCGGTAGTATAACTTTTTGAAGATATCTTGAGAAAGATTTCACCTGAAGAATTTAAATTTTGCATGAACCTTCATTTCTAAACAGACCAGATCGAGATTCGACTCTGAGCCTTATTGAACCCTGTAACTCAGGGGGACATTTTTCTTTCTGATTCTTTCTTCACGATTTTTGCTTGAAGCCTGTTACACGAAACGCGTAACTTCTTCAATGTTTTAATAATATCTGACTTTTATTTATTCATTCCAGTTTAGTAATGAAATGTCAAATAAGTTCTATTATATTTCATTACGTTATGATAGTGTAGTTAGATTTTTTGCAAATATACTTGTGATTAATTCTATATAACTTTGAATGTACTCCTAACAGTTCAAACTAAAAATAGCAACTGTGTACTTCACCAATGCTACAAACTTGCTTTAGGCGATGTGCTTGAGGTACCTAATTCAATGTTGGATTATTTTTATCATATATTTTCCATATATTCTTCATGTTCGTGGAAGATATTTCGATCCATCATCTAATCTAGAGACAAGTGAAAGCCAGTATGTAGCCGGCAAGTATGTCAACTGGTCATACTTTGCGACAAATATAACGAAGGATACTTTCCAGATATAAAACGGGTTTGATTTTCCATACATCATATTTATTTACTATTGAAGTATAAGCAATGAATTATATTGGGAGGTTCAAAAATGTAAAATAAAACTATATATCTAATTTACCTCGAAGCAGAAATGTCATTAACTATAAAATTAAATTTATTCCTGAGCGTAGTGTGTAGTTTTTGTTCTAGATATATTTGGGAAATCTGAGGTGCATTTAATGACAACACTTTTTCCATAAAACGAAATCCTCATGTTCGAATCAGCGTTTTATCGGGAATTATTCATTCGAAAACTAAAACTAATGTTCTTTATTAGAAGATGAAGTGTATTTAGATATTTAAGTAAACACATTGTGATGTTACCCTTTCAATGTTAGGTTACTGTTTGATATAGCAGATTATCAATCTGCTTCTAAACTTTGCAAAGTAGATTTAATTACAAATTCCCTACTATGAATAATCGATTTTATGAACCCTTACATTCGCAGTGCTGCGCCTGTTCATAGTAAGAGCTTAGATATGTGTTTAACAGTGAATCTATTCCTAGTCTTGATATTGTGTGGTTGTAAGTACTTTGTTGGTAGTCAACTTTTGCTATAAATAGTTTGCTACTGAAAACATTATTAAGTTTTTGATGATACTGCTACTGCGTGAGACTGTAAAACTGACCGTCTCAGAAACCTCAGAAACTACAGAACCGAATACCATGAAATCTAAAACAGACTTCCATGTAATAGCATTATCATTGGTTTACATAAATTTATTTACTTACTACATGTAATTAACCTTCGGAGAAGTACAAGGAAGAGAAGTGTATCTATGTGATTTAGTTCTACCCCTCGCAGATTCACATATGTTATTAAAAAGATTTTTGTATATTTATGGACGATAAATAGTAACTCAAAGTATTTATAATTTAATGACTTATAAGGTATATTCTATTTCAATCAGTAACATAAACAGTTTGAGGTTTTAATAAACTCTTGATCTTTAGCATCGTTGTGAAAAAAATGCGACTAGACAGTTTTACTTATTCTGAAACAGATAGCACCACCGACATAAAAATTTCCATAATTTAATTCAAAATGTCTAACTAAGCCAATTAATTCTCACTATCACAGTCTTTTATATGGGGACTTTAAATTTATAAAGATCCATAGCAAATATTGACATTTTAAGACCAATTTGTAATAAAAATTATTAAATAATTATGACATTTTTTATAAACCTTCATCTTTTATTGTGTGAGGTAATATTATAAAATGAGAATCTTTCGTCTTATAAGCTCCATAGGACAGGACCATTATATTTCCAGGCTGAATTCAGTGATTTGAAAAATTATTTTGGATATAGACCACTCAGATATACATGTAATAATAGTCATTATTTATTATAAGGTTGCTTGGAATTCTGGTTCGAAAATAAAATAATGCATGTTTCAATTATTATGAAAGGGTATATTATTTTCTGACCCACGGGTATCAGCTCCGTGCTATCATAACTTTTGTTATCTTCTTTATTTCATTCTCGTAATTATTTATTTGACACCTGCAATGTACCTTAATTATATTTGATAATAAGGTAAGACAATTATTCTATCAACGAAATTAGAAGTGGTACAATAACTATAAAACATTTATTTCTTAAATATATCACTTCTATTTATCCCTCACTCTTTCTCACACACTCTTTCGTTTACTCATTGCCCTTCTTCGTCTTTATTACAGTCTTTTAATTAAAAAAATCAAGCAATGTAATTTGCCGTTTTCCTACTAAAATAAATGTATAAAAACTTTATATAGGACCGTCATTCATATTCTTGTTATTTGTTAAACCAATATTTTTCCCTCAAGTGGTCCTTAAATCGTTACGCGTATTAATAACCATATATTTTGTTCTCAGAACCTGTAACAACTCTTCCTCCCAAGCAATGTTTGAGGTAAAGTATTACTAGAATGGAAAAGTTGATCACGCAGTTTGTGAGTACTCCAGCCACAACAAACGGTCATGTTGTTAAAATCCTTTCAAATTTGTCTAGTGTGTTAGGGGTTAAATTTAATTGACAGCTAGTGGAGAATGTCTAGCCAGATTTCCAGAATATTTTAGACAGAAAATATAACCTTTTTACTAAAGCTCCTGTGGTTAACCATAATTGTTTATACATTGAAATTAGAAACTTCTAATGCTGTATTTTTATTTGTTACCAAGATTCAACCTGTTTATTAGTGAACTATTATAGTTTTCTATTAGTACTTTACAGGCAGCTTAGCTGGGGCTTCATGATTGTCAGCCGTGCTGGTATCCGAAGTCGGACAAATTAAGGGACTGATAAAAAATAGCAGCTATTAATACATTGATAGCCTAGAACAATACACTTTACAAACAGATTAGCTCTGGCTTAATGATTGTCAGCCATCCTGGTATCTGAGATCTGACAAATTAAGGGACTGATAAATAACAGTAGCTAACAATACAATGACTGCCTGGAACAATACAATTTCCTGACAGACGTCATGTCATGTCCGCCACACTGGCTTTCAAGCGGACAAAGTAACAGACTGATTCAAGGAAACAAATCTCGGAATAATCCCTGCCAATAACATGAGATAACAAACATTGTGCGTTAAAAGGCATGGTGTTCGTGGCAGCTGTTGTAACTACTAGCTGACATGGTATCTTAAGAGGAAACTAGACATTTACAAGAAACCTATCAAAAACGTTTAATTAATATCAATATATAGCACATTTTAGTTTTAATTTTAACTTAATAGTTATCTAATACTAATTATTGATTCAAAAGTTATATTATATGAGAGGGACTTGATGATAAAAAACAGATGGTTGACGATGCCACCAAAAGACATAAAATGACTATCATTAATAATAAAAACTCTACATTTTTGTATTTATTGTTTCTACAAATTTTGCTTAAATAATAAGACATTTAATGCAGCTTCTTTTAAGCACATAAATATATTTTAAATTCAGCTTTAAAAATGTAATAAATGTTTATTAGGTATACGATTTCAGATTCGTTTTATACTCATTTAAAACTACATTACTCAAAAGTAATAGTAAAAATGTATACAACTTATTTTTGAAATTGAAAGAATATAACTGGTAATTAAAATACATATTATAAAGAAAACAGCTACAGGTATATTTCCATCGGCTTTTCATCGTTCAACATTTCCCAAGTGCTTTGTTTTTATTGAATGTTTCTACAGATTGTGCTAAACCTAAGAATAGTCTCTTTAACGCATAAGTTTTGTACGCCCGAACAACCATAACATACCTAAGTGTCGTCTTGAAATAGAAATGCAATGAAAATGTTGACATTGTTCCATAGAGTTAAAGTAATTGTTTTAAACACATTTGTTCCTAATAGTGAGCTCGTTATTTTCCAATTCATTATATTTAATTTCGAAAACAAGTGCTTGAAGAATAAGTGGTTGGATTAAAACAAAGTTGTGGTTTTGAAGTGTGATTAAGCTTATAAACGAATAATTTTTTGACATTCATTATATTGTGTGTTCAGAACTAACGGAAACATTGAAAACCTTGTGCTGATTCCTGAATGTGCAATATCAACACTGTACATTCTGATCAGCCATTCGTTATTAAAACCTATAATATATCGAAGAGAACGATCTTAAGTTGTTACCGGATGATTGACTTAGGATTGATGACTGTCAAGTTACTTCAGCAACGACTGATAAAATTTAACTGGAAACTATTCAGTTAGTCTTTCTCCTGTACACAAAAAAAGTTGAAGTTTCTTCAAAAAATCTTCTATTATACTTTTTGGAATTGTTCTATTACCTCGAGGCCACTATTTTCCCGTTTTTCTTACCGGAGACCTAAACAACTACACTATTACGTTTAAAAACCCATATAACCTTTCTGACCTCAGATCACTTTAGAGGATCTAGTACGTGATCTAAAGTGGGGAGAGTACCGATAAAAACTATCCCTAGCCATCAATGCGGGCTTCCGTGGCGCCTCGGCTCCAACCCGCTCTTTTGATGATAAAAGAAATACATCCCTCTTGTTAGCACATAAATTCAGGCTCAGATAGCATGAGCCTAGTAAACAATGGTAGATAGAAACAGAGGGACCTCCTTCTCCATGACATCGCCGACATCGCTTCATTTTGGGAGTCAGAAAACAAGAAACGATCGTCATAATGACATGCAATTATTACACTAAGTCAAATAAAGTCAATTTTTTCTAATACTGTCCATTCAGGTTCCTGATAAGAAAACTCATCCAAAAATAGTGGACTCCAGATAATAAGAAGGTGCCTAATTTTTTAACTTATCAATATAGTCAGTTTGAGGAAAAGCTAAACTCTTCGTTCCACTCCGTCAACCCATGAATAAAATTTAATAATTCATTAATTTACTTCCCATATAGAAATTCCACAATACAATCATTTGAACAATTGAGAGAAAAAACTAGCCAATTTTACAAGTAGTTTGGCCAATTACAAACATTATATAAATTACAATTTTTTAATTAGCAACCAGTCTATGATTAATTAACTGATTAGTTAACTAATCTAAACTAAATTATCCAAAATAAACTAATTAGAGTCTAGCATTATGTTTATTACAAGTTGTATGCCCGCTGTAGCATCTGATATTGATTTAAAACATGCTTAAAAACCACTACTCTAGCACGTTGGTGAAACACCTTACATCCTTCTGACAATAAAGCCAAGCGAATGTCCTTTTACAAAAATACTTTATATTGATTGAGTTCTTTGTTTGAAGCGGGAGTTGGTTGAAAATTTAGGGCCTAGTTATTGAATGGAATGACGGAAAATAGATCTGTTGACTTTGCGTAGTTTAAACGATTTATTTACGAAGCTTCTCGTACTGTAAATATGGTCATTTGGTGTAATACTTTCTCTATTTCCGCTCCTAAAAAAAAAAACAGTCTCAGGACCTTAAATATAAAGAGACGTTGAACAGGTAGGATTTGTAGCTCTTGAAATAAAGCGAACGAGCTTGTTCGTTTAGATTTTTTAAGAATTATTCGAAGAAACAAATTTTGAGTTGTTCTTATCTTATCTATTAAAGTTTTGTAAGTACCCCCCCCCCCACAGCAAGGTAGAGCATACTGTTGTTTTGAATTGGTTAATGCAAAATAAAGGGTTCTTATAAGATTAGAATTACAAAAATTTCTTTAAAAATAAAATTTTCTTATTTGTGATCTTAATTTTGAGTGCAAGTCTAAAATGTATGGTTCAAAGGTAAGTTTTTAATCAAGCAAAAGACCCAAATATTCTATTGATTTCACTTGTTTCAAAGGTTGACAATTATAATAATAATGAATATTGCAAGCATTATTGCTATCGGTATTTTCTCTGCGCTCGATACCGAACAGTTCTGGTTTTAAGTAGCCTATCACTGTAGTGCGCACTTAAGTTTTTGCCGCAGTTAACATGTTACGAGTGCACGCTATTTAGCGGCCGGCCGCGCACGTGAGACGGATTCTCTTTTAACATGGTTATAATGTTAAAAATATATTGTAAATAAATCTAATAATAATAATCCTTTATTGGAGGAAATGTCTTATTAAATTATATTAACATTATTATATTGCAAGTGTTATAAAATAAAAGATAAAAATCGAATAAAAAATAATTTTATGTAAATAATAAAAATGACTGATTTATTATTCATTGTAGTGTTTAACGGGTGTAATGCATTCTTGAAACTGAAACATTATTTCGATTTTTTATAGATAATTTTTTATTTGTGCAGGAATGGGAAGAAGGCAATTGATATTTATAGATGTGTAATTTCATATGTTTTAAAAGTCTGTCATCCAAGTAACAGAAAGTTGTCACGATCGCAAAGGTGGTCGCATTGTGATGCAGCATGCGATGCGAAGGCAATAGGTTTGGCTGAATAGTGGTCAGGACAGTTGTACAACAATGGTGAGGGTCATCATAAACCTGAATGATATGCAACATATGTGACTACTTGGGTATTCACAGTGAGTTAGTAAATGCCAATCCTGAGTTACGCCGTAAAAGTGAACAGGAACAGAAATAATTAGTCATGGATTTAACAGTACTGTAACGCTACTAATATTGTGTTTCAGTGTGTATGATCAATGAAGCGAAACAATGAGTACTACAGCCTATAGGATTTGCATTGTGCAGAGTCGCCGCCGCTAGAGTATTGCGAGGCGAGGAATTTGATCGCTTCAGATTGTGAATGTCTTCATAAGTGTGGGTTTCACACATCGGAATATTAGGATGACTAAGTCAACTATTGAATAATATCTCTCTACCTGGGATAGGAAAATTGCAAATACAGCTGTGGAGTTATTTCATATAGTGTTCCGTCCCCCATCCCTAGCATAGAATCCATTTCAAAAAGAACCAAGTATTATGAGAACCAGTGCCCGAACTAACTGTTTCCTACTAGTAATCATAATGTTCTGTTTTTATTTTTTCAATTTATTTTAAACTTTTAGTATGTATACTAACTACTCGAAACTAATTAGTTATTCTTACATTTTTTATATTTAATACCACCAGAAGTATTTTGGTTGGGTCCTAAGTCCTCAGTAACAATAGCTTGTTTTATAGCTTATTACCAATAATAATAGCTTAAATAACCAAATAAAATAAGACTTACTTTGAATATTTTTCAAGTTTATTTAACATAATGAATATACCGAAGACCAAGATAATGGGTCGATAAATAATCGAGCTACGAGGCGACGAAAGAAAAGTTCTAATTTGAATAGTTGTAACTGTTCTATTGAGGCATTGTCAACTGCTGCATTGTTTGGCAGCTGGCTATAATATAGACGTGGCAATGAGAGTACAGTGTTCGTGAAACAGTTTTACAATAGTCAGCACCATTGCACCATTCACTATAGTTTCACTAATAAATGAGCTCTTTGGCATTGTTTCCATTCTCATTCAACATTAAGTCAATTTTGTAACAGAGTAAATTAAATTAAAGTGGTTTTAATTTTTATGCTCATCCAACTATCTAAATTTATATTCATAAAACAGTTTTCCCAATGTTTAAATGTAATTGTTCTTTATTATTGTGTAGCATTAGTAATGTATTTTAAGCAGCCTTACAAACGTAAAATCTGTGTAATCATGTCACGTAATATGTTTAGATTAATCAACTGTTAAATAAATTTATCAAACTTGGTGTAAACATTTACCTTGAATAATTAGTTTGTGCAGTACTGTGCTGTTCCACTGTATTAACAGTTTGATTATTATGTCGTTGAAATACCTTTATTTTGGTATTCTTATATCAAAATTTGACTTAAAGCCATTTTAAGGGTTCTATAAAAAGGGAGTGATAAAAAGGTTGTTCTAAGACTACTCAAGAATGGAAAGCGGATATATGTAGTTAAAGTTTAGTAAAAATAAGGTTTTAAACTAATAAATTTTTACAAATTAAATAAAAAACCTATAAAAAGTAAGGTAGGAGAACGCCATAACATATTCGCTTAATAGATTGCACTGTGCTTCCTTGTAGAATTTTAAATGTACCTAACTTAATTCTTGAGAGGTTCTGCGGACACCCAAGAAACAGACAACTATACATACAATTAATTTGTACACCCTGTCGGCAGAAAAATATAAATTATGTCAGCCTCCTCAGTTATAATCTGCAATAACGCCCAGCCAAATACTATTGCTGAACATGGTACCAACATAGAACTCATTCCTGTCTCTGTAGAAATTAAACGTCACTCAAAATTTAAGTCTAAAGATGATTTTTCTTGAGATATTTTGCTACATGATGTATTAATATTTGTGTTTAATAAGTTTGGTTCCGTACCAGTAATAAAAAAATAAAAGTTCTGATTATGCAGGGATAGTACTAAAACGCTAGATTGCGTTGTTTAATTAAAAGTTACGGACTTTTAATATCGACGTTCCACTTTTTTATTTTTTTAAATCTACAAATATAAATATGATATGCTAAAATCCCGTGTAGTTGTACTACATTTATTTAAATACTTATTAATATGCAATTTTTTACCATCATGTTTACCGATAAGTCTATTATAACGCTCATGAAACAACCCACGGAGTGGCATGCTCCATCATCGAACTCATCGTTGCCTATATAAAAATGAAGGTTATTATAAATTTGAAATATAGAGGTCAGCTCCTTTCAGAGATATTATGGGGACATATATACAGATAGGAAAAAATAAAATTGTTCCAGCCTTACGAGGTGTAGGCTTTGCTAACGCTATTTAGTCTTCACTAGTTATATTTAGAGTATCCTAAATGAGTGAAAACTAAATATGCTTCTAGAAAAATATGCAATAATTGTTTAAGTAGGCTTGAAATATGACGATTGACTTAGAATGAGCAAGAAATTTGAGTTTTAAGTATAAATAATATCTTAGTACCCCAAACATTATAAAAATCCTTTCAGGCAATTTACAATCATGTAATAGTTTGGTTATTGTGACAGTAGCAATTAAATTAAAATTTAAAGAAATTAAGTATGCCATTGATACTTTTTAAGTTTTAAAAACTTTTTTCTTGGATAACAACGTACATTTAAAAACGATCAGATTACGAAAGAATTCATTTTAATTAACTTGTGTATAGGTAAGCCAATGTGTGTAGTGTACTGGCGTTGGCGCTGATAAGCATACTTATCTTACGAAAAACTGGGTAATAACTAGTATTTTTGTCATCTGTAAAATGTAATATAAAACATTGCTTTGAATTTTACTGAGTATGGTTACTGTGAAAGTGTGTCGTAGAAAAGGGCCAAAGTACAATCTTGTCGGAGAGGACCAAGAGTGTTCGAAGTATTAGAACTTAGAATGCTCCTAGTAATATAGGAGTTCGATGGTAATGTTTCCAAAGCCAATTCAAGGAGAACATTGAATACTGTTACGACTAACAAGATGGTGGTGGAAGGCTATACATTTCATACAACATTCAAATAAGACGTCTGTTGTGTTAGGGGGTTTGCGTACAAATCGAATGGAATCTGATCACATTTCCAACTACCTCGGACCTATAAAATCGCCATATTAGGAACGTTATTACTATAATATTAATGTTATTGTTTTTAATCACATAATAATAATTCTCTGTTTTACTTATATATTATTCAAGAGTGGCTTTTCAGTGATTACAACAGCATTTAAAAATTGCAGAGAGTGAGATAAAAATAATGTGTAATACGTGGAAGTAGAAGTGGATATTAATAAAGAAGTTATACAATAACTTAGTTTTACTTTAGGTTTAGTACTAACATTTAAGTAATAATTTTAAAAGATTGTAGTAAATAAATAAAAATCATAACAAGAGTAAATTATATTGAAACCACCTTTAACCTTATCCTTTAAAACTAATGTTACTCCCAAAATCCGTTTATAACCTCATATGGAACTATGAGAGATGTTTCAACTAAGGGTCCCACTATTCATAGGTTCTCAGTTCTGTTTTACGAAATGTACGCTTTAAAATATTATAAATTGGAAGTAAATACTTTGAGACTTTTTTTTATTAAAAAAATTAAGAACTCACCAACTTTTGGGCGAATGCTAATAATGTCTCTAAAAGGTGATATCTCACATTTTTATGACTCAGAATGAGGGTGCAGACGTATTGAGGTTGGAATTTAAATTAAAGTCAATCTTAAATAAGATGGATATAATTGAAAGGGGAAGTATGTACATGTGACTTTTAGCAATAACTGTCAAAAAGCAAGAATACAAAAATGGGTGTTTTGGGACATATGAATCTATGACGTAGGCAGGGATAGAGCATCGAAATTTCTACTTCAGTCAGGTTTACATCTCCCACCAGTATAAGTATATAGATTGAAATCGTATCCATCTCTTCAGTAAGTTAGAGCTTTTTGATTTTTTACATTACTCAACAATATTAAAATAGTCTTAATAACGTTTCTATAGTTTAGCTTAAATATTTATTCGCTCCTACAGACAATAAATATCTGTAAAAGTTTTTCAACCTAAAGGAAAAGGCTAATTTAATTGCTAATTCCTTATGTGGAACACCCATTAAAACTATCAATAATATACTAAAGCCTGAAGTAGATTGGTTAGTAAGAATTTTATATAAAGATTTGATTGTGTTTAGATTAAAACTGTGATGCACTTCATTAACCTTAAAAAAACTTGCTGCAATGTACATGCTCTCCAAGAGTTAAAAATCATATTTAATGATAGAACGTTTTGTTCTGAAAATAAATGTTCCACAAAGCATTGAAATAAAACACACGTATCTTTAGGATTAGTTCTAAGAAATTTACCCCTAAATCTGTACATACAACAACCATTGCACGTAATAATTCTTTAGTCCCTATCCTATCATTAACTACTTGACTAAATATCGGTTGCTAAAGAACCACCAGGTTTGGCTGAACTCTAGAAGTTGTAGAGCACGTTCCCCATCTGGTAGGGGAAATAATCTTCTAATATCATCTAATATCGAAACAATCCCCCTTCGAGAAGGATATTACCATTAATATCGCGCTGACACTGCAAGGGTGGCGTCCATTCATCTGTAAAGGGTGGCAGTCCCTTAGTAATGGAATGCTCTAATATTTGATAGTATCAGCTTGCGTGAATGCCTTGTTGACTTAAAGCGTTATTGAAAAGCCGATGATGACACAACCTATTACTTATCGGCTTAAGATCTTTGCATGTACAAAGAGTAATGAGCTGGTTAATACTTAACTCTGTTGAGCTTTTGGAAATATAGACAATTCTAGTTAATTTTACACTTTCATTTCATGATATCTAAAAATTGATGTACTGTAATTTTAAAATTGTGAAAAAATATTTGTACAGTTTAGTAATGAAAAACAACTGTTTGATCTAGAATGAGAGATGTAAATCTATATTTAAAATTTTAGTCACCAGGAGCAATACAAAATAATGCTCTTTAGAACAAACCTATTACTGTTGATAACGAAGTAACAAAAACGGTTGTGAATTCCATTGCTTTAAAAGGTAAAATGTAATATTGGGTGTTGACTTTTCCTTCGACTGCACCGTAAGTAAATTTAATGACGTATTACAGTGTACCAAGAAGTATGGATTCCAGTTATAAATTGTCTGAAATTTCTAAAAATATACTTTCAAATGTATATATATATATATATATATATATATATATATATATATATATATATATATAGGGTTTAAATAAATGCGTTATTGGTAATTATTAATCTTTAAAAACTCAATTTTAGGCGTCAGTGGTGAAATAAAAACTTCAGGAAGAAAAATACACTTTACATTAGTAGACAAAACATAAACTTTTTTCAAAAACCCAATTATTACACTATTAAACACTTCTTCCTTATACATTTTCAGTTATTAAAGAGCTTATAATTATCAAAAACTAATGAAAACATGTCACAAGGAAAATATTTGATATAGAATAAAATAGTTTCTTCGTGCAGCATTCGGAAAAGGTGCAGGAACTTTTATTTATATCCTACCCGGTCACAGGTGGCTAGGTGGCCATATGTTACTGTCAATTTTGGAAATAGCATTTATACAACTCTATCTATCCTTACTAAGTTACCTATTATTATTAAATTACACATACCTCTACGTAAATATTTTGAATACAATACGAGTAATAAACAAGTGATGCGTACGCTTATTACTAGTTTATATTACCTATTTCTATGAATAATAGAGTATTCTTAATAATACAAAACATAAGGAAACTCAAACAGTTTCTTTAACACTAAAACTCTGTGCCTCTGATTTATTTGTATTATTATCTCAGGCTGTTTTGGCGTACCGCATATAGGTTAGCTTTCCAATCTTGTTGAAAATAATATTATAATCATTCTTAGTCAAAAATTACTTCAACACTTTAAGCATGTTATAAAGAAGATAGTTTGAACGTAAATGGTGAATAAAGTTTCAAGTCTTCTACAAGATTTGATCGGCAAGCATGTCTGGTAGGTTATTAGATAATTTTGAAATGTTTTGAGCACCTAGTAAGGATTTCCCCCCTATATCGGGAATATATTTTTTTTGACCATCCCAAATATGTATGGATATTTTCTTTATCATAATAATGCAAACTCAACTATGCCACTGGAAATATCTTAAACAGAAAGAATATTGCAGAAGCCGGAAGACTGAATTACGTTTCTGACACCTGCATATGTATGCTAGTATATTGTTTTTATAGGAACAGTAAGACAAACTCAAATATGGCGCCGTACATACAATAGACTGGAAGTAAATTTAAATAGTCATAATTATACACTTCTGACTAAAGTAGCGTTCTCAGTCCTACCTATTTTCATATCGCTTATTAATCGAGACATAAAGGCAAATATAACAATGACACTGAAAATATCTTAGTTATGAAGTAGATTACAAGGCTGGTAATACATTTTTCCCGAAGTAGATTTGTGACATATGTTAAATATTTTCTTGTTCAGGACAAAAAATCCCCTTTTCCCACAAAATCTGAGTTAACAGGTATAAAAGTATAACCTCTGATCGCCTTTACCCATGAACACTGAAACACTGTTCTTCCAAGGGGATAAAATTGAGTAATACTGTAGTGTAAATTATCTCTCATTAACGCTCCTACCGTAACTCGAAATATATATATATATATATATATATATATATATATATATATATATATTGTAGTGTATATATATATATATGGATACATCAATGCGGAAGCTAGCGCAAAGGGTTTTTTTAAGACTAATGTTTAACGAGAGGTCTTAACTTCTTGTCTTAGGCAAAAACATTATATCAAGAAGCCTTACCTCATACGTTCAATCAGAAATAAAATTTTGGATACATACATCGGTATAAGAAAGTTATTTATTATATAACAAATCGCCGATAGCAAGTAGTATTTTTTGGGTCATGGAAAGAATGTCTAGATGGTAACCACTTGCATCACATGTATTTGGTTAGTATAAATATAAATTTCAACGTACTTTTAAGGTAGCAACCCTTTGTTTAATGAAATTCCCTACTTTTAGGATGTTTTCAATTAAATTATGTAAAACCATTTGACCCGTTTGAAGTTAAGGTAAAAAATATAAAAATTTACAGTAGTATACGCATATCTGGAATTAAAATGTAAAAAGCGTAGTGCGAATCTTATAAGAATTGATCAAATGAACGCTATTCAGTCAGTTCCGATAAAGGCATTAACAAAAATTGAGTTCGTGCTGAAAACACCCGAGAGACACCTACTCCAGTCATCACCAGCCAAGTCAGACTGATCGTAGCAAAAGCTCCCTAGCTTTAACAACGCTGGAGTCTTCCAAATTGCATTTCTAAATGATTAAATTGGAGTTTAGTTGGTTATTGGGCTTTTAAATGTAAACACTATGTGTTTTGTTAAGTAAAATTTACAATGACATATAATCGAATTATACAATTTTTTAAAGTTTTTAAGATGTAACTTTTCTGTAAAAATGTTACGTACCTGTTGTTTTCTTTCAATAAAGTACTAGATTTTTACTGAGGAACTTTTTATTAGTTTCATTTAGTAATACAAAATATTTGTAAACTAATACTGTGTCAATATTGCAGGCTAATTCAGCCGATTTATCACTGGTTTATTTGCAACACTAAAATGGATTATTGTAATGGAATTATTAAATTTTCGCAATAATTCAAAAGTTCAAACTTTTTCACCACTAAGTTAAAGTGGCTTACACAGGTTGAAATGAACAATTTTGGTTTACAACTGTAATGTAACGTCAATTTAATTAAAACTGAACCTAACAATGTAACTCTGTTAATTAATACAAACCTTAGTTCGGTTCTAGAAACCTCCAGACTAGTACAATGTTCACCGAAACAGTAGAATTAGCCTTAACTTATAAATTAAATTACGAGCAAAACTTAAGGTACAGAATACACTCGCGCGGTGGAGAGTAAATTCGTGGTAGATATGAACCAATAAAACTCCTCCATATCCAGATTGTTACCAATATTTAACTAATGAAACTAATCTAGCACGTAGATGTTTAACATAAGTTTTCGATATTAGTGATGGCTTACGTTAAAATTCCAAGGTTTGGCCCGAAATTTAGTATTTTGTGGACAGGGGCAATCTTGTGATACTGATTTAAAAGTTTGGTTTGGTACCCATTAGATATTGAGTTTGGTTTTTCTACGTGTCGTCCTTAAAAAGTGAATATGGGTGTCTACATTGACCTGCATAAATATATAAATTTAGGAATGAATACTTCTGATAACAATTATAACAGTGTCTCCTAATTTATCTAGTTTTTAAACCTGGCATTTAAGTTTCTTATCACGAGATTTAAACTATTCCATTCATCATAAATAGTGCATTCTTCTACACTGCAATTGTTCAGTACAGTGATATGAGGCAAAACTCCAAAAGAACAATGTTATTGTTTGTGTTATTTACGGAAAAGTACAGGGAAAGCACATGACGCTGTATTACAACTAGCACAATATTAAAAGGAAACAATTATCTGAATAATCGTTGAATACTAATATGTATTTTAGAACACTTTTGTATCAAACCCTATTTGAACTTCTCCTTGCGATAAGAAAGGAACTATTTAATATATATTTGACTGAAAAATTTTGGTGGATATTAGTTAATTTTGAAAGACATTTAGTGCTCGACTCAGATAATGAAAAAAATATGTACTCATGTCCTTCCAAAGGTTGACCTTGAATTTCTAAATATGGCTATCAAGTTTCAATTTTGAATCCAAATTTCGCATCTTTGTATATTCCAAATCTATCGATCGACGTTTTGTGTTATCGATAGTTCAAAGATGATTACAAATTGTCATATTTTAATATTAATGGAGTTTTTTCAGTAGTGTTATAGAACATTTTTGGATTGCTATGGAAAATAATATTGTTGACAAAAAACCATTTACACATCGTTTACCGTAAGCGTTCAGGTGTCACAGTGTAACCTGATAGAGAAGCAAGTCACGTGGGCGTGATAGATGTTGTCTAGGGAGGTAATAGATCACGTGGGGATGGTTTCAGAGGTACCTTACCCAATGTTGACAGTAATTTCTTTAATAAATATCAAAAATGCAGTTTAAAACCAGTCAACATATATGAGATAGATCTTTAACTGATTATAAATGTTTTACATTAAATTATCACTAATTTACGAGCTATTGATGTTTTTTCGTTTATAGTTACAGAAGTAAAAACATTGCGTACTTACAAAATTAAAGTGTATTTATAAAATCTTTCATTTCTTCGTAATGATGAAATTTGAAATTTTACATATGTATTTCTCATGTTTCGTGAAAAGGTGCAAAGTACATTTTCAAACCTATTTCTTCAAGGTTTATTGAATATAACTTTACATTTTTTCATAAAACGCAATTGACTCTTGGTTATACACTATGGAAAAATTTCGATCAATATAATGGCACGTATATCTAATTTATTTCCAAGCAGAAATATTTTTAAACCATGAAAAACACTTATGCCTTATGTCTAATAAAATAATTTTTTTCTGCTCACTTATAATTTAATTAAAAATCACGTTTAAAAAAAACTTTCTGTTCTGGTTCTTTGTCTTAACTAACAGTACAGTACGTGACTAAAATTAAAATATAAATAAACTATGCAAAGAATACGTATAATGTTTAATGACAATGACATTTGAACCGTAGTGATCCATCCTAGACTATTACATACGTATGCAATTGTAGCGTTTTTAAATCTACATTGGTTGATTTATTTTGTTAAAACTTAAATTAAATGAAATTTTTGGGAAAGAAATATTGGGATTTAATTGTAATTAGATTGTGACAAGTTAGGATAAATACGAATATGTAATCCTTTGGCAAGTCAGTGCTGGTAACTTTAAATTATTAGGAAGGCAGTTCACTGCCTTGAATTGATCAGAACTTGTCGTGTGTACTGCAGTAACGTCAGATCTGAGAGGGCTATTGTTTCTCAAGTCGGATACGGCTGGACCAATGAGAGCACGCCGCGGATGTCAATCAGAAGGGGGTGGGAGGGGAACTATAAAAACTGCCAGCTCATAATTTTTGCCCTCCTTTTTGGTAATTATCGTGAATTTAGTTGATGACAGTGCGTGCCGTTTCTAAATTTTTTTCCGCGAGGAATTTTGGCGTAAGCACCAAATTTATTGTACGTTATATTGAAATAGTCTTCCAGATCTGAAATTAAATTAATATTGTTGTCTTTTTTTATAGGAAAAATTAAATTTATAGAAACTTCAGAGCAATCTGCATAACTTATTCTTGATGAACAATAAAGCGTAATAGAATCAAACAAGTTACATTTGGTTCAGACATTACATTTTTATTTTAGTCATTTCCAAGTGGTATTTGATTTTCACTTGAAAACTTTATTATTTTATTTCAGGAGAGAGCTCTGATTTTTAGTTTGATATATTTGACTGAAATTTATATTTCTTGCCAAAAGACCTTTTTACTATTATTAAACGGTATTGTCAATTCTCTGGTGAATATAGAGAGTGATTAATTTGATATTTTAAATAAATCCATTATTTTTATTTAGAACTGTGAACAAACCAGATAATACTTAATAGTTAAAAATGTAGTAATAAATTTTACTGAATATTCACTCGGAGCTTACTAATCAAAAAATATTTTATACCGTTTTGGATGTCTGATTGATAATTTTTTTCATAATTTTCTGGTATATTAATATCTACAATCCAAGTCGTTATAACAATTATACAGTATATTTCATATTTTTAGTGGGTAAAAAATATAATTTTTTGTCTTATTTGGATATTTTTTATTATCATGGCGTGTTTCCTTAAGGAACAACCCATTTGAAACCAGGTTGAAACATTTCTTAAATATATATAATTCTTATTTTTTTCTAATCTTATTATCTTAGTTTAATTTATACAACTGAAATAGTTGAAAAATATTTGTATTTGTTTTACAGATTTTTTTCAGAATACTTTCTTCAAAAATATTACTGATAAATAAATATATATGTTTTGGAGTAAATATTTGTATCATATTAAAAATGAAATAATATGCGTTTTGATAATTTTGTTATAGAATAAGATGTATGTAAATAAAAAATATACCATACTGTTCTGTAGTTTTTCATACAAATACTCTAATAATTAATATACTTGTCTAATTTCATCTTATCCTGTAATGAGAGAAAATATCATAGAGGGCTTTCACTCTTACGTGTATAAATAATCAAAAACTAATTACACAACTTGAAGAAATGTCTACTCAAACAAAAACTCTTTGGTTTATTTTATAAATTTATAAATTAAGACTAAAAGAACAAATTATACTAATACGCTATAAGAACATAATTATTTATATATTGTTCCCAAATAACTACATATTTGTATAAGATTATACATTTTATAATATTCTTTTTTATATGATTAATTACTATAGGCCATTAAATTCACATAAATTAATCGCTATAGTAAATTGTAAGAAAAATTATTGAAATTAAAAATTTACATTTTATTTATTTTAAATATGTACCGTATTATAATAGTATACGGTAGTAAAAAAAAAACAGATATTACGACCCAGTACTTGCGAGGTGTTTATTTACAACTTTTTAGTATAATTACAATGTGTCCAGACTACAATACCGTGGAGAGGGAAACGTTGTTTGTTTGTTACATCATTAGCATACACAGTAACACTACCTGTAGTTCGGTTCATGTCTAATAGTTTACTATTTACAAGTTCAGTGTGTGGGTGGCTTACACACTGTTCTCTAGAAAAAGGTTTATCCAGGAATATTTATTATCTTGTCATGTTAACTATTGTTGATGGTGGAAAGGTTTTCAGAAACCAAACGTATTTCTATTTTACAAGAACACAAACGTGCTTCAAGATTTCGTATCTGCTGCTGAGCACAAAGTTAAAATTATTATCACAAAACCTGTTGTACTTGACAAATCTATAGTTAACGGCAAAACCGCGCGCGCGCGCGCACGCACACACACACACACACACACACATCTCTTTTTATTATCCAGCTTCAAGTAAGAAGAACAATAAATGAAAGATATATACACAACACAGATGTATTACTAAACCTTTTGTTGCACTTGGTAAGTAAATTGGAGTCTCATTGACGAGGAATAACTTCTTGTTGAATCTCAACTTGACTCTTATTGTACGAGTTTGATTGTGTCATATTTTTTGTTTGTTTTATCCTGACAGAGCTGCGTATAATTTTTTGTGGCTTTGACATACTTCTGTTCTAACTTTGATTTTGTTTATGGTTTTTCATTGTTATATTTTTTCGCAACCTCAAATGTTAGTAATACTTAATGTTAATTTATCTAAGAGTAAGTATTATATAAGATGCTTTTGCTTAGTTTCAATTAATTGTATTTTAACAGGTCTAGTCTGATAAATTATGATAGAATATTCCGCTTGGTTTCCATTTTCTTAGATTCTCCTTATTTCACGATTTCCATCTATAATATATTTTAAAATGTTTCAACATTCAGTTATTTGCATCATGAATTAGTTTATTTTATTGTTGAGAAGCTGGTTTCAGTTTAGTATTATGCCAAATTTTAAAAGTATCGCATAACATGTTCATAAAAAAACTAAGTGAATGTAGTGAGGCCATTTGCTTCCACCAGAAACAAATAAAAGAAATTTAAGATAAAAATTATATAATATTTTTTGTTAGTTCCCATTACGCCTCAGTTGAGGCATGATGAATAATATATGTCTTGAAGTGTCCGGTACAAAAACATCAGTTCAAGGAGGGAGCAGCTACTCTTCACTCCTTCCTTGTGATTTTGGCTTTGCTACAACCATCAACCACTCATTACTAATTTAGACTTAAACAATCCTATTGCTCTGCTTCCATAAAAAACCACGTTCAATGATTTGCAAAATAATTATCTTAGTCAATTATTAGTTAATGTCCCTAAAATTGCTCACTCAATAAAATATATACAGTACTCCCCCTACAGAGCTCCTCCCATATATACGCCCATGACAAGACTGAAAGAGATCCAATGAAAGTGATTTCTTCCATAGTCTATCACTTATCTCAGGGATTTACGTATTCAGACGTTTCGTCTATTTTAGAGATGAATGGTCTCCCTGTTAGAGGTTGTTTATATCAATATATAATAGTGACACTCCCATATACGAGTATACTCGTACTTAATATATCCTGATTAGGGCCGGATTGGTCTTCCCGAAATAAACTTGATTTAACTTACAGATGCTTTTTGTAAAGTTTTCTTTCTATCTCAAGATTCCGTGAGTTACGACAAGACAGGACCTTGGTCTCCGAAAAATTCAATCCGTCTGAAGCAGCAAAAACAATAACATTCTGAGGTTGAATCTATTAAATCACAATGAAAGATTCAAGTAATGTAATAAAGGAACTAGTTGGAGTGTTATGCAGAGGTCTACTCTTCTACTGAATACTCGAAGCTATGATATTGTGATATACGAAATTTATTTCCTTTAAATTATTTTGAAATAATTCTAGTAAATCTTCTCCTTAGTATATGACTTGCTAGATGAAAACTCCTATTATATATAGACATTTTTAGATATGATTCAATAGTGTGGATCAGAACGGGATTTTTAATCAATAGTATTACGTATAAAGCACGTGATAATATTTGAGGTTTTATCTAAATTTTAAACTAGATTTGTTCCTGTTATTTTTTTAGTTTGTAATTAAAATATTTTCCTATTCAACATTATTTAGGTTTTATAATATTGTTCGTGAAGATGAAAATTTTAGAATCTTACTCTTAATCTAGACGAGCATGAAACTACTTATGTTACCTAAACATATAGAAAAACGTATAAACCGTAACATTAAATAAAACATTTGATTCCACATGTTGTTTACTTAGTTAACTTTATGAAAGCAGTATAATTAAATATCTATAGGGGGTCCTTATATATATTATATATAATAGCTTATAAAATCCATAGAGATTTTCAAGAAAAACGTTGTTAATCTGGAATTATTGAAAGTAAATAGTACGTATCGTTTACGAAGTTTCCTGAAAAAAATCGTATTAAATACTAACAGGTTAGTATAGTCTAAGATATTCTTTTCATAACCTTTATTTAACTAAAAGACAATTGCAAGTAAATAATAAGCCAGTAACAAGTAAAAAGAAGGGCATACAATACCAATTAGGATTGTAACTCGTCACGGTTTCACTGTTCCAAACAGAATCAGTTTTCCAGCCAGTAGCCAGACGGAAAAACTCAAACAGAATTAAATTGTTTTCCGCCCATGTACCCCGCGTATTGTCCATTGAATGTTATTCACTTACTATCTGGATGAGACTTCTGGACACTGGAAGCACTGAATACACAGGGTAGAATGGGGAAGGTTGAATATATCGTCCATAGTATCACATAAAGATTTGCTATTTTTCAGAACTTGCTCAATTTGTTTACAAACATTTCAAAGCAATGTGAGTATCTCATCAACAAAAAACATTCATCCCTTATAAATATAGTTAAGTAGTACTATTTTTGAGCACTTCTTTTACATTTTATGTGAAGTGGCTAGTTAGAGTGCATTGCATTAAATGTAATTTTATAAATTTGGGCGTTATAATTTCAAAATATCCCAAATTCATAAGGAAAAATTAAGTTTGGTGACATTTATTGAATAATTTACGTTCTACTTGTATTATCAGTACATTTATTTTTCACTTTATACAAAACAGTAATTTAGGAATAGATACTAAATTCTATATTTAAAATCATTAAGTTCATATCTATCGATAAGACTAAATTTAAATTTAGAAAATATATACATAGAAGAAATATACATATATGAAATATTTTTATTATTATCGCTTTGAATCATGTAAATATATTGTATGTTACATTATTGTTTATAGACCTCTTTACAGCACTTCTCTTCCTTATTAAGCCATATGCACTATCTCAAAATAACATCTTAAAAGAGCCTTACACACTCAAACACACTAATAAAGGGATACATGTTATTAAATGGTATATCATGTACCTGTATACTCTTATATTTCTCGTGTTCTATTTATAGTATATTTTGGTAATTTTAAAATATTTCCATTGTAGAATTAGTAGAACTTTAATCGTTTAAAGGACTGTTCTGAACTTATTAAAAATGTTTAGTTTGAGTTCTGAGACCCGTCCATAAAATATAATAAATATAAATAATTTTAGCATCTATTATTAAGAATGCACATTATTATATGCCATTATTTTATTTACTTGTCATATAAATTTAAAGGATAAATATTAAAAATAAGTCACAACCATCATTTTAATAGTTTTTTTGCGCATCATAATTACCATATAATCTGTAGATAGATATAAACTTTTAAATTTTGGGAAATATTATAATATTAATCTAAATATAAACTATTGTAAGTCTTTAAGTCATTTCGTTTTCAAGATACTGAGCAAACAGACAGAAAGAAATTACGACTTCATAGCCTTTCAAGTGATAAGCTTCAATCTCGCTCAACCAACAAAGTGATCTGGTGTCCTATCCAGAACAACGTGTTACAAGAATATCTCAACTGATGATAGTGTTTTATATATACTTGAAGATGCCTTAACATAAAAAATCTTGAACAGTGTTACAGTTTTATACTGTTACAACTTTTGTATTTCGTTTGTAGTAAAGAAATGAAATGAAAAATTAAAATATGCTCATATTAGTTATAAAGACGAATATAGATTTGTGATTTCTTTTATCAGTGTAATTTTAGATATAGTAAAGGCTACAAAATTAGGTAGTGGCAACCAATAGTTCTTCCTTAATAGGTCTTTCTATTAGTTCCAATCATACGGTTAAAAGTATCCGTGCCATAAAAATATTTAAACAAACTCTAATTGATTGTACGACGCGACGCGGTGTAGCTGTCAGGAACACTTGAAGGTATGTGCACAATCGTAAATAATTCTAGGTATTACCCTAAGTTAGTAATTAATAACACATTGAAACATACAACGGGCATGAGTATACAAACCAATTTGTCGGAAATTGCAGATGCAGTTTATTTAAGACATATCTTTAAATAAAAGTAGTACGAGTAATCACATTTGTATTTTCACATTAATCGGTTGCTGATACAATGTAGGTCGAAATGGAATAAAACTTAGTATCCTTTAATAATGTGTGAGTTAGCTGATATTTTAATCATTCAGTTTACCATATCAACGTTTTTACGTTTTTCCTGTGAAAACTTACTGAATTCATAATTTATATGTGTTTTACATACTGCAATATAGTTGATATATTCATGGACTATATAGTAAATTGTAATATTGATATAGTCACCACAGAATATAAATTGAATAACATTATAATTTATTCTAATTAACCTTAGAACCAATAATACTACACTGGTAGCTTGTATATGATGGTTAAAAAAAATATTTTCTGTAATTACTTATCTATAAGATGAAGTGAAACACCAAGAGTCGTTGTATTAAACATTAGAGAGACAGAAGAATATTTTTCATTTCTTCCAGTGCTTCATACTAAGCGAGACGTTGCATTGGAGATAATTTTTATTCATGGCAAGCTCCAGGTCTGGTCACAATTGAGTTACTGATGCGCAAGGTAAGTTTTGCTCAACATTTCTTAGAGGTTGTATCTAGGAGTACTATTTCTATTGGTGTTTTGTACGCGCTAGTATTCAATTCAAGTACTATTTTGAACATTTATTTTCCTTTTCGTTATCAACAGCCTTAATGAATAATATACCATAATTCGGGTAGTGAAATAAAATTAAAATTTCATTGTGTTGCCTTTACTGCTCTGTTAAATAATAAAGTTATCAAATCCATTCAAAGTAATAAAAGGCTATAACGAAAGCTCCTCCTTGCACAATCCCTCAAAAATGTTGAGAGGCTAGTTTCATATCTTTAAACGTATTACCACTATATTAAGTGTATACTAAACTTATCCCTATGCCGTAGTATTTACCCCTGCATACCTGACAAAATTTGTTTGCATTTGTTCCTTATAGTTATTATTATAATAAATTAAATAGCTAGCTAATAAGCTATTTAATAAAATAGCTAGATATTATCATACACACACACGTACAAACACACGCACACAAACACACGTGTGACAGATTGGTCTATGAATACATCGAATGCTGATAACGCCTGGTATATTTGACAAATGTATTACGTTTATATACGATTCAGGTAGTATAATATAAGATTGCGGTGTGGTGACAGATATAGCAAGAATTGACACCAACATATGACCCGCAGTTCCCTGTAACCGGTTTGACGATAAATACTTCGTCTGCTGGTATCGTCTGGTATATTTGACATATATATTACGTTTATATACGATTCAGTTAGTATAATATTAGAGTGCGGCGCGGTGACAGAAATCAAATATTGACATCGAAATATGGCCGGCAGTTCACCTGTGACCGGTTTGACGATAAATACTTCGTCTGCTGATAACCGCTGGTCTAACTGCCACATAAGTTACAACTATGTAATATTCAGTTCGGGTTATCTCTGCAAATAATTCATGGTGTTATAACTGAGAAGAGTAGTTAAATTTATTAACGGTACTCATCGAATTCAGTACTGGGTTTTTAATTACTATTATAACCCCTAACATTTATCTGGCATAGGAAATGAAAATAATACAGTTATTGTATTGCATATATTATTAAATCTGTAGTATATTTCAAGTAGTGGTGCACAGTAAATAATACATCGTACTAATCTCTGTTTCAATTGTTTAATAATTGCTTTGTGTTTTTATCGTCTGCTTGCCTTTCTTTACCGGCTACGCGTCTTTGAGAGAATTTCATTAACGAAATGAGGAGTGTAGTTTTATTCCTAGCGTAATTCAGAAAAAATATATTATTCACAATTAGGACTTTGACCTTATCCGTCTTAATCTAATCTCTAACCCGAACCCAAGTTTTACTGTTTATAATATTCTTCGAATTTTGTTAAATAGTGATTTAGTATAAACTTTACCATTATTTTAGTCTGTTACGATTATAACTTATTTCCAATAATTTTGTTTAATTATTTAATATAATTTATAATAATAATAATAATATAATAAATAATAAGATGTTCTTACGTAATAATTAATTATTATTTGTAAAGTTACATTTTAAAGCCTATGTAGTAATTAAAAGTGGGATTTTAATGACTGACTTGATATTATAAATCAATAGGTCAATTATTTGATTTAAATATTTTACTGCATACAAATAATTAAAAAAGCCTAGTGTCTAAGCGATACAAAATTTTATGATGTTGCCTGTCACCCCATGAAATCTGGCTCACCTTTAACTGTCCTCTGGAAACGCGTCTTTTTATATAGAAAACATTCATTTTGATTAAGGTGCATGAAATTCGCTGCACGTCAATGAAGCCTAACTGCGTGAATGGTTTATCAAGAAAGTATTAAGTTATAGAGCTAATATTTTGGATGGCGAAATTAGTGTGTAGTTTCGTTCCAAATGGTTAGTTTAGAAATAGTGCTCTTAATAATAGTAAGGATTTTAACCTTATTTATATTAAACCCAATTGTAATTGACCCAAAGTCTACTGTTTCAAAAATTCTTCAGTATTTACAGAGTATACTTACCGTCTCTGTTTTGAATTTATAATCTTGATAAAGTATTTTAATAATTATGTTAGTTTAAATTATATAGTTTAAATTTATTATACAATAAATAATAACAATGTACTGATTATAATCTCCCAGGTTACTTGGCCTCAATTGTATTCTATTGATTGACTTATGATTCATTAGTGGAATTGCATATTTTTAAATGTTTAGTTAATATAGATAGCTTTTCAATAAAACAATTAATTATACTAAAGATCACAGTTAAATAAGTTAATAAACAGTATTTGAATAAAAAGTTTTCCTTCTAATGTTCACGGAACCTATTTCAGTAGAATGTGCAAAGGAAGTGGTGCTGAGCTCACTCTCGGTTTACTCCAGGTGTGGCGTATTCCTGGAGGCTCCTGATTTACACAACATAAATGTGTTAGCGGTGATGGGATCCAGAGGATTGGGTTTCTTTTACATGCAACAATTCCAAGTGTCAAATAGGAGCAGTTGTACTTCCTACAATTATTTGCGAATTTAATATATATTAAAAATGACGTAAACATTTTATTCAATTTTAATATGTTTTAATGTCTGAGTCTCATCATATTTCTTTTCAAGAAATAGCTTGAGTGAGTTCAACAAAATTACATTTCATAGTCAAAAGTCAAGATACTGTTGCTTCTGCATAGATAAATCTTGAACATCTGTAACATGGCAGTTTTTTTAAAGTAAAACTACGATTTATAAATAATTTTTAGTTTATCCAATAGTGCAAGTAAATTAATTCCTTTCATTTTTTAAAAGCAATGACGTTGTTTAAGCTAATTCCCGATGAAAATAACCATAAAAATGTATTTTGCAGTAAATAAAAATTTAAATAATATAACAACACACACTAAACCTTTTGTGATTAAAAACATTGCAACTAATCACGTTTGTTGCAATACAAACACGTTTTTATGCTCATTTTAAGTACATAAGAGAGCAAATTAAATGCAAATCATAATACATTCTAAACTCTAAATATTCCTAATTTTACGTAAAAAATAAGATATACGAATCCAATTAAATTTCTATTACTAGTATATGAAGGGTATGTATGGATATTTTTTTTATTTCGATCTCTTCGATTCCATTTGAAATAAATCAGTCTGCGTTTTAAAAACATAACTATTTTAAAACTAAAATGGTTTTTATTCATTTTTTTATTGATCTCAGAACACAAACCGTCATATATAATTGTCGTAGTGTACTAATACTGCAGGATTTGTCTTTTAGATATAATACTTAATATTTGATAAAAGATTACAATTACAAGTACATTAACAATGACACTACGTGTTATTTTTATAAGTTACAGACAAATTTTGTTTATATTTTATTAGAACTTAAATTGTTATATTAGTTCAAAAGCACAATCCAGCGATATTTTATCTAGCATAGTTCGTTCTAGTACAGCTTCAAAATGAATGTTCGTTTTAAAAATTCTTACCATCTAAAGTTTTATGACATTTTGTAAGGCAGACTTCGATCTAATCGCTGATTCTAAAACGGCGTTAAAAATAATATTTATACTTTAGAGAATTGTTTAATCATTAAAAATTTAAAAAAACAACTGAAAATAATGAACGATGTTTACACAGAGGTGTTAATTACATTACTCATGCTCATTAGTTATTATTTAACTAATTTAGAGACTAAGATAGGTTTTTCGCTACTTAATTAAAAGACCAGTAGGGCGAGGCACGGAGGGAATTTTGAAATAAGAAGAGGTCTTTATTAATTTCAGAGACCGTAAAGATGTCCGTGAAAAATTAAAAAAAATTTAATTTTTAATACAATCAATTGTATAGTTTACACGTAAAAGCAAAATAAACAAACAAATGTACTTTCGCATGTGTATTATTATGATTATTATTATTATTAGGATTAGCACAACGATAAACAACAGATTTCTATACGCACTGGGCGGTAGATAGTCATCCATATTAAAGTTTTGTGCATCATTAAGATGGAATTGTATCAGCTATATATTTGACAATAATAATACAAGAAAATAAGCACCTATAAAGAGAATAACAATTAAATATGTGCATTTGTTTCTTGTTTCTATCGATACAGTATGGGTTCCCCACGGATTGATTGCTTTGGGTCCTATTATAGTTCTTTAATACTCATATAATTTACATAAAACAATAGACTATGAGTGTAAACTAATGAAAGTACCATCATAGGAAGAAAAGAAATAAAACAAATATACGAAAACAAACTCGTTGTTTTAGTATATGTTAAGCCAATCCATAGCAAATATTAATTTTAATTTATTTAAATAAAATGGTTTTTTCTATTCTACTGAATAAATAAGAAATGAATGCGTTCTATATACTAATTAGATATAAGCCCAATTTAGAATAAATATGTCTTAAGATAGTTTTTATGTAATTGAGAACTTTGCATTGGACTAATGCATTGATATGTTCCCAAACGTTCACTTTGCTTTAAAAAAAAACGTGATAAAATCACTTATTCTTGTCCTTGAAAGCTACTGTGTAGACTATTCTATCCCAGTGGTTACGTTTTCTTAAATAACTATATTGAATGAGAAATACCTTAAACTTTCTTTTACCTCAATTTACGTAGTTAAGAATTCCCATACTGAAGAAAAATAATTAATCGAAAGCAATACGTTATAAACAATATTGTCCAACAAATAGTATGAGATTAAAAAAATAAATAAAAAGTGAGAATTATTTGTGTTTACATCAACATTCTGACTTAGATTTCTAATGTGCACGTTGAAAAGTATTATGTTAAATACGTAGATATTTTTATTTAGCTAATTAGCGAATTACAAAAGATGTTAATTACACAAAAAAAAGATAAATTTGCAGCATTTTATGTAATTTACACAAAAACGTACTCCATTAGGATTATCAAACAGCAAAATATAAAAAATAAACTGATATACTAGTTTTTTTGTTTAATGTTTATTAAAAATCTTTATTGCGATTTAAAAACACCTTTAGTATTATAATTTTATTCAAATTGTATATTTTAATGTATCTTTACTACTAACGTAGAAACGTTATGCTGCAAAGAAATATTGTAATGCGATGTTAACACCAATGATATTAAATATCCCAAACATAGTTATCAATATCGAACACATTAAACTTTAAAACCAAACTCCTTAATTCTTCCCATTGTCACAACTATAGCATAATTATTCATTACCAGTCAAGATAGATCCTTAAAAATTGACAGAGTTTATATTACAAGGATAGGTACTTCTACACAGAACGAAATCCAATGCTAGTTTATATGAATGATTTAAATATCCAATGCTAGAGTATTTATTGACAGATTTTAAATTATAATAAAACATGGTTAGTAAACTAAACTTGTTTTAATATACATTTACTACACTATTGTATTCCTAAATAATCCAAACACAGAGTTGGCTAATCTGATTAGCCTCACGGCACAAGCAATATTCACCTGCTGTCTAGACTGTTTATCATTGAAACTATCTTGCTGCGTAGTCTATATAGGCCTACTCTAGATTACAGCATACTTCCCTACAGTTATTATCTTACTGAAATCTAAGCCTATCACTCGAGGGACTGGAAAATGTTCATTTCCGTCAATCTGTCCACACGATGTCTCTAAAACGATGTGACCTACAAAATTTGTGAATGAAGCTTTATATTTAGCTATATGTAATGGTGCATAATATTAACAAACTTACCCTCATTATCTTAACAAACAAACCTTAGCAAATTGGTATGTAGACATTTATTATTTAAGCATTGTGTTAGGTTTTCATATTTATTTATAATAATTAATCAAACTTACACATTAATATAGTTTTTTACCAAAATTGTATTTTATTTAGACTTGCTCTTTGTCCACCATTGTTTGATACCATTTTAATTATAAGCAATCTATTTTCATGTATCTTCGCGCACACACCACACACACACACACACACACACACACACACACACACACACACACACACACACACACACACACACCACACACACACACACACACACAACACACACACACACACACACACACACACACACACACACACACACACACACACACCTGCATCCCAAACTAGAGTGGTCCGACTGTCACGTGGTATGAGGTGACTTCTGTCGACTTATCAGGCGTCCAGGACGCGGACGAGTAAAGCCCTCCGAGTCATCTTCTTCAGTTCTTCTACAGACTCCGTCTCGCTCGGTCGTACGTCAACACCAGCTTTAACGTAGTTTGGGCCGTGCTCCCCTTTTCTTGTTCTTTGTAAACCTTTGAGCCGTTCTATGGCAATTAGAAGTCTTGCCACTTCATAGTGTAACAATTGTCGTCAACCCCTTGCCGGACTGTATCTTGTTAACGAGCCAAAAGTAACTTTGTCCCTGTGGAACATCAGCGTTCGTGAGTGAACCGAAAATAGTGTCAAGTGAATGTGGAATCTTCATCCATCAACAAGAACTCCAACAGTGTAACGTTCCTTGGAAGCAACCCAGGTCGAACTGCAATCAACCCAACTTCATTTGTGTCAAGGTATCAGACAACGGACGGTGCAAGGTAACAGTGCTTCATCTTTCTTATGGTCCTTCGTAATTAGAGAACAATTTTCTCCTCAACCAAGATTTAAAAACCTCAACTAATTCGGACATTATTTTTGGACATTTTTTAATACAAACGAAAACCATTTTTAACACACTGTATTATTGATTTAATTGTGTGCCTTTTTTCTAATACTATGTTCTTTGAACTTATTCAGTATTTTTATTTTTCCCCATTCGACTAATAGTTATTCTTAGAAAATCAACGTATGGGCTCCATCTTCTCAGCTATCGAAGTGTGAGTTTAATATTAGACATTTTATTGGTCCTTCGAACATAATTTTGGTCATTCTGACCGGATCCTTCACACTGCTATAAAACCCACTGTAATAAACAACAGTTTTTGGCTTGATTTCTACGAAGAAAAGAATGAGTTCTGTGATGGTGCTTGTTCAACTATGTAATTTACCCGAACATCATTGAAACCTTTATGTTGAAAATTAATTTCACATTTGTTGGCAGTGGAATATACCAATTTCTTTTCTATATGATTGTCTGTCATTCTATCTGTCAATAATGGTATGAGTTGTATACTCTGCGTAGAACTTCATAGAAACCTTTCAATTGACAATTAATTTCTCATTTGTTGGCAGTGGAATATACCAATTTCTTTTCTATATGATTGTCTGTCGTTGTATCTGTCAATAATGGTATGAGCTGTATACTCTGCGTAGAACCAGCGAAACCTGTTAGTCGACAAATGGTGTGGCTCACTCCTGCATTGTATATATTTGTAGTTCTTTTATTAAATGGTGAAAATAAACTTCATAAAACATTTGGAAATTATAAATATAAAACAAAAAACATCAATGATACGCATGTAAAATCAAAAGTAAATACAAAAGTTAAATAAAATGGCTGAATCTTTTTACATATGGATTTTAGTCTCTTTGTCGGTTTAGTGTCGTTTATGTTTTAGATTATTGAGAATTTCTATTTCTATTGATTTTTTTGTGCTGAATGGACATTTTAATCTGTAAAATGTGTATCTGTTAAATTTGTTGTGTCAAACATTTACATCCAAAATACACATTTTGACTAAAGTATTCTTATTAAGCTTACGTATTTATATATTTTATTCGGGGTAAAATTGAATATTTATTAGAGCATTAGAAACATCGCAGAACTCAAATAAACGCTTTTGAATCAATTTCGATTACAAAATCCACTCGTGTCTTTGTTTTCTTGATCAGTTAAACAACATATACTCAACTGAGGAACCTTAAATAATTTAGAGCGTAAGTCTTATCGGTCTTATCTGACTCTTTTTGACCGCAGTAGCTTTCTGTCGTACGTAAGTTATATATTATTTTTTGGGACAAAAATGCAAACTGTGGCATTTGAAAAATCTTAGTCAGAAAGTAAATTAAAAGAGCAGAAAATTTAAGCTTTTTAATCGAAATGGATTTTTGTTAGTATATACTGTATTTTCAAGATTGGAGCACAAGACAAACTCAACAATGGCACTTGCAATACCTTACATAGAACATTAATCAAAAAAGACGTTTTAAATATTTGTTCTTTATTAATTACGTATTATAGAATGATTTAAGGCCAATGGAAAGGACTTCCGAAGTGGGAATTCACAGCCCTTTTGCAGTGGCCTCTTACAATACAGTCACATATCTCATAAATGTAATATATAACTTTATAAAGATTGTTTGCAATAATTTATAAACGAATTATTATTGAAAAGTGTTGTAGTAACATAGCACAAATGTAATTCTCCTTATATAATATTTTTTTCTATGAAGACTTTAAACGATGGTAACACCTTAACGTATACTTACAGTTAATATTCTTCTCACACTACTGTACATAATAATATATTATAATACAGTATATCCTGAATTTGATCATCTAACGAAACTCTCCGACTTCTAATCCACCTCAGAAACTATTAATCATCAGAAATTATTATTAAAAATTTAATATATATATATATATATATATATATATATATATATATATATATATATATACATACATACATATCTCTCACTAGCACATTCACCCGGCAAGTGAGAGATCCGGGTTCGAGTCCCGGCGGAGCAAGTACTTTTTGTAATTCAATATTTATTGAAATTAAACTAGGCTATTGTCACTTATACAAATTTAATGGTAAATAAAAGTCAGTTGACAGGTATTTGGTCTTCCGATCATGTGTTAGTTTGGTTATTTAAACGCATATGTGAAAGAAACGGCCAAGTACAAAATATTTGAATCATAAAAAGTGAGGGCTCTGTGGTGTAATGGTAGCACATTCACCCGGCAAAGGAAAGAGATCCGGGTTCGAGTCCGGGCGGAGCAAGTACTTTTTGTGATTCAATGTTTATTGAAATTAAATTAGGCTATTGCCACTTAAACAAATTTAATGGTATATATATATACATATATATATATATATATATATATATATATATATATATATATATATATATATATATCAACATGTAATGCCATTAATAACAGTATTTATTAATTTTCCAGTATCACAGTGTAAATTATTTATAAATATTGAGATATATGGATAGTTAATAACATATTGATTTTACAAGAAGAGTTACAACAATGGAACGTAAACTTTTGCTGCAAACTACTCTGAACTTGTATTATATTATTTAAATCAAGGATTACATAAAAACACATTTTTTCAATATGATATATTTATTTGGCATGAATTCTAAAGTTTATAAAGAGAATCAAGGTAATTATTGTATTAATGTATGTTTTAAGTTATGAAATTTGTATTGAACAATATGTTTTACGTTTTTGTAATTCTTTTTAAATATAACGTTTAATATATGTTACGCTCAAAGTTGTCACTACGAAACCAGTTCGCTAATTCACGCTTTTCATTAAATTTAGTGGGTCGTTGTAATTACAAACATTCTTATAATATCTGGAATATAAAAATAGGGTTGTTGTTGTAACGATCTGTAGACTAAAAGACTCTGTCTTGTATGTTATTTTCGTAGGAAGGGTCGTTGAGTTATCGATTAATAGTGTAAAAGACTTATCACCTAATTAAAGTATGTCATGGTAAAATATATAAAAATATCAAAAGATGTTTAGAGAGTTTAAATTATGCCAATAACAGCCTGGTGATACTACTTGCACATAAACAGCAAAAAATGTTTGGATGTAACTGATGAACACAATTTAAAATAAGAGTAATGCCATGTCTTAATATCTTCGTAAATTATAACAGAGAAAATATTCAGTGTATCTGTTGAGTGTCCCAATCGTACATTCTGCCGTTACGTTACCTCCTTCTTGTAAAGTCCCAGAGTTTCCCAGGGACTGTGAAGTTCCAGATGCTTATCCTGACTAAATTGGAGTTAAGAAGACAATAAATGTTTTGTAAAGTCCTGTATAACCAAAGTGGTGATATGTAAGGACAATACTATAATAGGTGTTTATCCTTCATAAAATACTCTACATTTTTTATGGTTTTGTTAATTTGATTTAGTATTCTGTGTAAGGGTGGAAAAATGTAATAATAATAATGTATATTTCTACAATGTTTGGTTTACCTTAAAATGTTTATTGTTGGAAAAAACTATTTTTAAAATTATTTATTTAATTAATTAGAGACAGTAAGAAGGCATTTAAGACTTTACACAATATATTCATTTATATTTGAGGTTTGCTATTATTTATTGTAAATATTACAATAGTGCATAAAGGTACAGATTATTTAGAGAATATTTTTAAAATTATCAAAGTTTAAAAGTTTCAAAGGAGCAGGCGCTGGTCGAAATAAAGTAACAAGGGTTACTCAATTAAGTCTCTGTTAAGAATTAAATATTTTAAATAATATTATAAAAAACTATACGAACAAAATAGTGAATTTAAAAAGCACATAACGATCCAATTGCTTAACCAGCTGGTGAAGAATAAGAGTTAAATTTGGCACTTTAATACTTTAGAACAGTACGCTTCTACCTATTATATTTATAAATTTGGTATTATTGAAATCATTATTGAGCCATGATTTAAACGCAGATTTAACGATTGAAATATTTTGAATGAATACCGTTGGGTAAAGTAAAAGTAAATAATAAACTACGACAAAGTAAAATGCTAAGTTTCGCTCTGCGACAAGAAGATTGAGCTGCGATTATGTTGTCATCTTTAGTCAGTGGAAGTTTGCGTATTGTTCTAATGTTGATTGTCTTCATTGTCTTAAGATAAACGTTGTTTCTCTGCCTCCAAATTGTTTCAATGATTGGTTTAAAAATTATTTGTCGAACGAATTATTTAGAATAACGGTAGAATATAAAAGAAAACGCCCAATTCCTAGTGTTAATCGTCCAAATTATTAAGACGCACAAACATAATCCGTGTTTATTTATCAATATTTCTTATCTCGGTTTAGAACTTTTTCGTTATAACACTTAGCAATTTAATGATAAAATTTACAAGTAAGAATGCTGAGAATCCGAACATATGTCTTTGAAATTTTTGTATTAGGTGATCGCATAAAAGTTTAGACCTCAATTAATTCAGAACAATTTTAGTTGTTATGGGTTAGAAAATAGGCTTCTTAATGAAAGCTTCTGATATAAGCAGTAAAACTGAGCAGCAAACGCCTTTATTTATCATCCTGAAAAAGTTTACTTTGTACATTTCTATTTAAACATTAATTAACAGTAGGCTGAATATGTTTCAAATAGTTGCTCTCTATAAATTGAGAAATATATATATATATATATATATATATATATATATATATATATATACTCTTAAAAAAAGTATAAATGACTAAACCATTGTGAAATATTTACCAGAAGTTGAGAGATGGAATGTACGAGGGAGAGTTACTACCCTGAACATAAAATTGACAGTTTATGTATCTAGAAGTTGTTTGTACTGTCTTGTGTTAAAATGATATACTTTATTGTCATTAAAACCACAGTAACATCTGAGTTATGTAGAAAGTTTTAATAATTTTTATAGTATTCTGTTCATTTTTTAACGTAGCTGCAAGGGCATACTTGTGTTTAATGTCAATATAAGGTAGGAAATATGACAAATCAGCATACATTTAAATCCTATATGGATGTATGAGTCGTTTCAGGCTAGGATATTTTGAATTTATTTATATTTATGTTATGAAAATCACACCAATCTTTTCGGCCACTTGCTAGTCTTGTAAAGCGTCAACGTCACCTTGGAGCCTAATAAACTAAAAAACATTGGTATTTTTGTGTTATAAATTTATGACATAATTTTCTAATTAAAAAAAGTCAGTGAAAACACATTGGTTAGTAGAGTGAAACGTCGCCTACCGCATCAGAATACGACGATCCAGTCAGAAATGGCAGCGCATAATGTACTTCACAATGTTTACCTAAAACAAGCCGCCATTTCTGATTGGATAAACCTTTTGAGATACGGTTTGCGGCATTCAACTTTACTAAGTGAGCTCTTTCAAATGAGGTATCACTCGACCCATGCTTAAATTTAAGATTTCCATGTTTTCCTCTGTGGGCCGTCCCCCCATTGTTGGCATGTCATGGTAATAGCAAGGAAAAATAGTTTACATAGCCATATGACACTGTGCAAAGTTTATAGATGTTATCTCCATTGGTTTTTAAAATATTAAGCCGTACCCATACTTTTCAAACACCCTGTATATACATATATTCTGATAAGCTTGAGGTCGACAAGCGACTAATTCCAGCCATTAAATTCTACTTCCGGACAAACATACGTGAACTTACACTCACGCAAACAAATGGCTTCATTTACCTCCTTCGCTTCACTTACCCAGTGAACCCAAGCACACTTTACCATTCCATCTATAATTTTATGATATACTCGAAATTTTATCTTATAGTTAGTGTTTCTGGATGCTTTTTATTTTTATCGTTAAGACATTGATTGCGGCACACGCTATAATGAGTTCTGATTAGATTACTCAAGGCTGGAGTGAAGATGTTAAGGTAACGTTATTGGAGTGCTAAAAGTTAAGACTATAATTTTTTTATATTGAAAATATTGTTGCTTGGAAATACATCAGCAGTATATTTGTGTGGATTAGTTTGTACGAAGTTGTTTCTATTAATGTTTATCTTTTTTTTCATAACAAGCCCACAATGTTTATAATTGTCTGAATAGCTATAAACAAATTTGTATTTGGAAAAAAGTGCTAGGACCATTTAAATGTTACACATTAAATTACAAGTTACCAGTATCGCTGATCAGTATCACATCTTCTACGTGATAGTATTTCAGAAGCTTTTATTTGGGCTAGTATTAAATTTACGTAGAAACTGGACGAAGACTTGTCACGGCAATGTAAAACGTGGACAATGTAATCCCAGAACAAATGTTCATTTCTGAAAGAAATGGGAGAAATTCTTTGGTACTGTCCCAGCGTTTCATTAAACTTATATTTTAACACCAGCCTACTTTTCAACCCAATTTATTATGAATTATATTAAAATTCTGTGTACGCTATACTTATTTTTTATTTTATTAATTATTCTGCAATTATATTTCAATATCACAGTATTTAAGTGTAGGCAACAGCACCTAATCAGTAAACACTTTGACAATGATAATGGGTAAATGTCGTGTTATATGCTACGGTATTCTGTATGTTATATTATTAAATCTGTATTTAAGAGAGCCGATTACCGATCTCAAGAATAACAAATTGTATATCGTACCGTTCCGAAAAAGTAATTTTCTGAGAAGATTGTGAGGTGGTATGTCCGTGTGGGGATCTGCTTATATGACATTTAGAAGTGTTTATTTTACAAATTAGAAATTCAGCACAGAAAGTACAGCCGAAAGTGAACATTTTGGAATTTTTCATTCCAACACTTAGGCCAAAAAGAAGCGACAGAATTTGGTTTTTGACCGAAGTAGGTTTCTCAAACCTATGAATGTATAATATTGTCCTGGTATGATTAAGTCAAACAAAACTCTCGCGCTGTATATATAATTAATGTCAACTAAAATTGGTTTTACACGCGCTTAACTTCCGGAAATATTTTACAGAAAGACCTAGCGTGATCCTAGTCATAACGGTACTATCTGTATGACGAAGTAACACAATAAACTAAGCATAATAGAGTATTTATACCAGTAGAATTCTAAAGTTTTGATGAAATTACTTATAATTTATTTAAAAGTTTGTGCAGAGGGGTCTGAGAAAATAGCAAGACTTTCGAAAAATCAGTAACACTGCCTATCATGATCCGCAATCTGATATTTTTTAGTTGAGTAACTAACCTATCGCATAACTACGTTATAGGTTAAAATGAACACATAACAAAGCGTTCTAACCTGCAAGCGTTCAAATCAACTCTAATTAATGGTCACACTAATTAATGTTCACACTAATTATTAATGTTTGTAAATTTGTTTACAAATTTATTTACTCAGATTCCGTTGCCATCATGGTTATAAATAAGGCTAATTTTCACCTAACCTCAGCCGAATACAAATAATTGACATGTGCCTTTATTGAAGTCGATGTTAGCTATATAGGGATGAAGCAGAAATAATATTTCCAGCCCATTAAGCAGTAGGCTTCACTGTAAGCTTGTGGATTCATAAAATGCACTAACTTGAAAGAAAGAAAGATTTAGACATATTACAATGAATGTACATCTAGTCGGTGTTCAGTTATCATTTTAATTAATTGAAAAATAAAAAAAACTCAAACAATGTCTTAAAATTTTAAATAACCAAATTTAATTTAAAGTCTATACAATTTCCAAAACATTTTAACACCATTCATATTTAATAATCTCTAGAAAATTAACAAATCTCATTATTATATCTGTCAGTACAGACTAATCGACGTAACTTATACGCAATGAACCAGCTATGTGATTAACTGACACTGACATCATATAAAGAATCGCTTTCAAAATATCGTGCCAGCCTGGTCATTTATTTACTCAAAATAAGTACCAGTTTCACGAATGTAATTTCTGTGTTCATAAAGTGCGATTGACTGCTTTAAAACAGTCTCTTTGAGGATTTATTAATCCTGGCCAATATCACTTCTACGAATTTATTAATTGTTGATGACATACTCTGTGAAAAAATAGCTGTTTCTGCATGAACAATCGCTACCAAAATATCCAGCTGGTTTAGTCATTTAGTTCGCGGCTAATTAAGTTCCAAGTATTTAAATGTTTTGGGTCAAATGTGTCATTATTTAAGCGTCAGTAAATTGTAATAGTGTATACCTAATACAAGCTATCAAAAAAGTGCCAATACCGTGACATTTTAGTGATTTGTTTTCATCCAAAATTACATCAAAACAAAATATTAAATTTCTTGAAATAAATTCATAGGAATAAACTCCATTGACTTTCATAAAACAAAATACACTAGACATTTAAGCCCTTAAAATTAAAAGGAGCAAAATGCTCGAATCTGCCGAAATGTTTGTTTTGTTATTTATATGCATTTGTTTCCAAAACAGTTAACAAGTAATCCCAATATAAGCGTTATAAATAATACTAATTACAATGCTTTAGATTATGAAACAGACACCTATATCTTTTCCGCATATTTATTTTTATTTCAATTTGTGGATCTTTCAAAATTATTTCAATAAAAGTAAAGACAATTTTAGTATCTAATTTGGGCTACTCACAAAAGATTCATCAGTGAATAGGGTTCCTTGAACCTCACGTAACAATAAATCACGTTTGTCCTTTTGAAATCACTCCAGAACTCAATGAGATGCCTTACCTGAACCTTGGAGAGTTTTGTCCGCCCTCCCCCTCTAATTGCAGCCGGAAATTTATATTGCGTGTAGTTGTGTGTCCCAATTCGGATCACTTTCTTTATGCAAGCAGCATTATCAGTTGGTCAGATTCCATAGCATTTTGTGTTATCGTCATTTTACATCCTATTAGTATTTTACTCGTTTGAGCAAACCATAAAACTATAATTTACTATTAACTCTCAAATATACTGACAATAAACCAAAATTCTAATATTAATTAGGGATATAAATCACAAAACACTTGCACTATAAAGTTTAATAGAGCACACTTTTGGTAATGAACTATACATTTATAGGCCCTTTCGAAGCTACCAGGTCATCAATATTTAACCGTTGACCTACTACACAGAACCTGAACTGGTTGTACCGTATCTCAGTTGATGACGATATTAGAGGTTTTCATCGTTGCCGGTTTTCCCTCAAACATTTTACTACTGTATTCTATTTTGTACTTCTGCAGGTGCCAAAAGAGTTGCATTAGGAAATATATTTAAAACACATATAATATGGAACTCACTTTCACTGAAGCGATCTTAAATTTAACGTATAATAAATTAAGCATATTATTAATAAGGTGGTCAACTTAGCTATATTTAATGTTCTAACTTTGAATTTGGAGAAGATGAAGGAAATAATAACTATGATTTCATTATTTCGTATTCAATACTTATTACTATTATTTTCGATATTATTATTATTATACTCTTATTATTTTTTTATATCTTCGTAGGTAGTTTTGAACTCATTGAATTGTTTGAGTTAATTTACAGCGTAGAAGAACAAACCTATTAAATAATAAGCAAACAATAAATAAAATGATATTTTTGTTATAATACAGGCTAGTTTAACTATGTGCACAAAAATATATATTCTTCGAATATTTAATATTGTTGCTAAGGAAAATTGTGCCTCTTAATAATGATAAAAGATGTAATGTTAAGAACTTTGAACTTTTTTATTTTACAGGAATATAATTTCATTATGATAGTCTATATAGTATATAAGTTTTATTTTTACAAAATTATTTAAAATGTTTGAATGCAAATATTTCTTTGCAAATTTACATCGTTTTTCTTCCCGATTACATAAAAGTAGCAGAGCGCCACACTACATATCGCTTTGCTGAGGTTGCTTGCTTTCTTCATGCTTGAAGTTAATGGCTCATTCCATACAGATGTGTTACTGTGTCTCGTTTAAATATGTTTTTCTAGGTTTTTCTAGGTTTACCTAGGTTTCTGTTACCTTCATGGTTACCCATAACACCATTGCAAAAATGTTCGCTAACGCTTGGCCAAATTCCATATATATAGTACCGTGCAGTAATGAGTGAGTGGATAAGCAAATAACCATTGCCAGTTTTAAACTACAGCTTTTATTGCAGAATAACCCACACATATCACGATTGTTTGCTGTGCGGAAATGTGAGATATTGTGTGGTTCTCTTGACAATGTTGCCTCTCCGTGAGTTCACATGAGTTTAACGTGTCGTATCATATTCTGTATATTTAGTTTACATTTCCTACAGTACAAAGGTTTTTACATTATTTTAACTTATCTGTGATGTACACCTTAGTAGTTTATAATTTGCTTCCAAAACAAATACCAGGATTCTTTCTATAAATTTAGCAAATGCATAATGATACACATCATTAATAACTCAATCACTATCATATAATGTTTTCAATATTATTGTATTTACTACTATGAGTTATTTGTTTTTCTGAACCAATTACTAATCTTTCATAGACAATACGCATTAACAATCAACATTTAAAACAAATCTTTTCATTTCCTGAGCGTATGTATTACATGTACAGCTAGCTTTTGTTGTTTATATTTAATCGTATTTAATTGTCTTGGTTTATATGTTCTATTTCAAAACAGGTTTATTCCAGATTTATCCTGGAGATGTACTATTTTGGAATTTACCTAATTTTCTAACGGTATCCTTTTTAATGATATTTCTTAAATCATTTTACAATGACATTTATTTATAAATATTATAAAAATAAAATTTCAAAAAAATTACTACACAGATGTATGAGTACTTGTGTACATGTCACATTGCATTTATAGTTGAATTATTAAGATATTAGAATTCCCCAGAGTTTTGTTGAATATTTTAATTTGTATTCATCCAGACGAGGGGATGCCACCAGATAACTCAAATATACGAGTAGTTACCCTTTTTTCCTAAATACTTAGTGAAGCCTCTCCTTCCAGTTGCTGATGAATGAAATCCAAATTTCTATTTTTACGCACGATAGATGACGTGTTACTTGGTGTGTAACTGTACATGTACTACATATACGTCACTATTGAAAGTCATAAACATTAATCCACTAGTAGTCATGAATCTTGTTTGTCAAAAGTAACTCTGGTTACATTGATCTTATGGGTAAACATGTCTGAACCGATAAAAACACAGAATAAACGTATTTATTTTCACTAAAATAGTGACTCACAAGATGAAGTTACTATCTTGGAGTAGTTTGTTTCAACTAATGTTACTCTCATAGCATTCAAGGTTATTTTCGTGTAATTGATAGAAAATGGGATGGACGGAGCGTGGATTCTCTCGTGTAGTTTAAAGGTTGTTATTAACTCACTTTCATAGTACAAATATTTTATCGATTTCTGTTTGATAACTTTGCAGTTACTTAAAAAACGTGTTTCATATTTTCTTTTTCCATTCTGTGGTTTTCTCCTGGAATAACCTTTCTTCTTCTTCTTTTCTACTTGGAACCTTTAAAGATCAAGACCTATAGTCTAAAAATTCGGTACATAGCTCATGACTTTATAACAGTGCGATAATACGTATAGTACTGAATATGTACTTATACATGTGTTTATGTATATTCGTGAATAGTGCCGTTTAAACAGATAGAATACCTTCTGTCTGGAAATCAACAGTACTTTGTCAATGGATTGTGCATGATTTATTTATTTGCATGGTAAGGATGCAAGGGTTTTCAGCTTTTATCTTTACACAAAAGATTAAATGAAAATCAGTTTATTAATTCTAAAACTTTGGGTTGTGAACTTAAAGTTATTTGTATATTTTTAATAACATGTTTATAATTACATTTAAGAAGTTGCTTTGGTTAAAGAATTAATAGGCCTCATCCACCAGATGACGTGTCTATCTATCACTAAAAAAGACAAATTCAGAATGATTTATAACGTGGATTGTTGAAATTTAGTCTCTAACTCCACTTCTGCTGCATTTATATTGGTGAAAATGTTAAATTTTGGTCAATTTAGGAATCACTCTTTGGGCCAGAATGTCTGCTGTGGACCGAATGTGAAGCTTTTCACGCTCACCCGAGGCCCGTCGGGCTTGTTACGTATTATTCGTACCTAAGATCGCATAATGCGAATAAATACTGAACACTATATTATTATAACAGTATTTTTGTGCATAGCAACTTGATACTTTGGTAAGTTTACAGTAGGAATGAATGAACGGTTCTCTCAAATAGGTAAATTGTGTGTTTAGTAATAATAAAGTAATGCAATAAAATATTTTACATAATGTATATTATCTTTTCTCTTAATACTATATTGTAATATTAATATTCTCATTATTATTTTTACTACAGTATTGTAAAACCAATATTAAAAATAAAAAAATAAATAATCACAAGATTTGTTCCTTGAAAGAACTTTGGTGTTTCAAACATAAAATAATTTAATACGGTAAATCTGTTTAAAACTATAACAAAGATTATTTACATACAAAAAATATAATAAAACTTATGCATTAATTATGTTAAATAATTTAAAGTTCATAAAATATTATAAAATATGAAGACTCACCTAAAAACACAAGTCGACTCTCGCAGTTTCTATAGCTTAAACGTAAACTGTGAAGAGTACTCAAATAGCAGCAATTAGATTAATTAAGTGAAACGAATTTCAAAGTTACACATTAGGAAGTAATTTGAATAAGTTAGGTAAATAATGTTGTTCTTCACTTTTACTTCTATATTGCACTAATCTACATAGTTGCTTAAATGGAGTTTATTTTGAAAAATTTCTCCTTGAAATTCTTTATATACCTGTTTATTTATAGTTAGGCAGTTATATTAAAATACTCATATTTGTTTTGAAATTGCAGTAATTTCGTGTGATTTATTAAATTTCAACTCTTTAGCTCTTGCAAAGGATTTTAAATGCTTGTATCTTACATATTGTAATGGTATGATTTGGCTAACAATATAATATCACACCATGTGTACTAGGCTCTACGGCTAAGGGATATTCAGCTGGGAATTATGTTAATGCAACGGTATTATTTGCTGTACTTTCAATAAAAATAATAGAGCACTAAAGCAAAATTTTCTTTATATGGGTATTTAACACAAAATGATCTGTGTTATTTGTTGAAATAAAGATTTGATTGTGACCTCTTAAGATAATAGCACTTATGATTTAATCCCACGTTGCAGTATAAATAAATATAATCAAAATTGGAATAAACGTCACATAAAAAACCAAACTTACCACAGAAAAAATTGTGGTGGTTAAGCCAACTCTAAAAAGCTTTTAAGATCTAACCCCAGAATAACAAAGTTGATCACAGATCGAATATTCCGCACGCATTACATGTAAGAATTTGTGACAAATGAACACGCATGTTGTGAAGAATATATTTTATCTAAGATTATTTTCCCGAGTCCTTTTTTGCGCTAGGGCCAAGACTGATTTCCATAGCGAAATTAATTTCATGTATCTATGTAATTCTATGTATCTAATTTCATGCATATACTGGCATGGGATTTTTTTAGAACCATTTTATCAAAGTTCGGTTATTAAAGTCTTCTGAACATATTAATCCCCAGGAGGATAAAAATGTCCTAAAAGAGTTATTTATGCATTATATTTTGCGTATGTATGCATACAATTGGATAAATGCTTTTTAGAAAATTATAAACAGAGAGCTTTTAATCCAGCAGTTTTGAGTTACAAAAACCCTCTTCTGTACTGTGATGGTGTTTGTGTATCTAAGTCTAATTGTCAGACGTTTGTTTAGGAGCATTGTTAACTATTTTGCTTCAATATTGTGTCAGAGAAGTACTAACCAAAGTCCATGGATTATATCTTGCGACTGGGTTTTCTCCCATGCTAACATCCTCTAACGGCTGAAATGGATGATACGATAGTCCATAAGTAATGTGACTCTTCCACAGGCCAGGAGTGTCCAGAAGTTAGGACTGTTTGTAGGCCGTTAAATCCTTGTAGTTATTATAGGAATGTTTATTTTAATAGAAGATTTCAGGTGTAAAGAGCTGATTGAGGCATTGTACTCAATTAGTGGATTATTTGGATTAGTTACAAATGTCTTAGAGGCCAGAAAAAGCTAGACGAGAGTTGCTTTTGCAGGCGATAAAGTTCTATAATCCACGAACTCCATGAGGCGAGAACTCTAGTAGAAGATTAGGCTGGATTTTCCAGAATCATAGAAACTGGAATTCTCCAGTTACCAATATTTTAAGTGGTTAATTGCTCATAAAGTCTTGCCAAACCGATACCTATCAGAAAGACCAGGAGCTGTTATTTGCTGAGATTTCTTCTAAATTGGAAGACCGGTGGCTCCATAAGGACTGAATTCATCAAAACCTGAAGCAGTGATTTGCTAATTATGTCTCAGGAGCCAAGAGGTATGATAAACTGTTCAGAGACCGGATTAAAATAGATATGGCTACTGTCTCAGTTATCAGTTGGTGTGAATATAAAATAATTACAAACATTAAGAATACATTACAAGCATTTATATGTACTGAGAAAATTTCAAAATTTCAAAGTTATATCGTGATTTAAGTAGGACTGTAAATACTGTAGAATAAAATAACTGGTTTTCGGTATAGCTTCGTTTGAAGAGTACTTTGTCATATACTATTTCAGTTACCTATTACTTAAAGGTTTTAACATTCTGATTAGTTTAAAATACAGTAAACCTTCTAATCAGTGTATGCGATTTTACTCATATTAATACTGGTAAACGCGCACTAGAATTCGGATCAGCGTCGGAGGCATAGGCCAAATTTTACTGGAGTCACTTTTTGCCCGACTCTCAGTGAACAGATATATATCACTTTCAATGCCAATTTAGAGGTACTTCAGGTGTTAAACTTTACCCTACATTTTAATACTCTATGTGAAAATAAGTTTAAATACAGAGAGACAAATATTAGGTATATTAGAAATGTTTGGAAGAGGCTTGGCTTGTCATACAACAAATAACAACTGAAGAATTTTAGTTGTAGTTGAATATTTAACTAGAAACCTTAATCACAGTTCTTAGGATATCTACTCGGTCGGTGTTTAACTATCATTAACATTTTCTGTTCAAGTTCAAAATTTTTATTATAACTGAAGACAACTTAAATGAACTTAAACAAATTGTAAAATCTCATCCAGTTGCATCCAAGTTTATGGTGGCATAAAGTAAATTTTTATTTCACACTAAACTGTTCCATTAGTCATATTAATTTCTCAAAATTTAAAGTTGACTGTTCAATGAATAATACTCATCCCGCTTGTTTGTGAAAAAGGAGTATCTATATTTTCTTGTTAATGGGTGTCATTAGTTAGTTTTTGGTATGGTTATTACTGTATTAAATGTTGCATGGAAAATTCAACTAGTGTGATACGTTAATAGTAATTGACGGATACTTTCCGTCGTTTAGATATGTATTTATAAATGTATATAATATGTTGTAAGATATTTTCTAGTAACAACTAAACTTAAGGCTTCAGTTGGCTTTAAAATTGATTGAAAATGTCTGTCAAATTGAACCCGTCCCTGTAGTCAGTAAAACACTACACTGGGACATTTATAAGAAAAAGTACGTCGGTATAGTATATGTACTTGGTACTTAAATATTGTGTATATACATTCTTACTTGATCAAAGAGTCACTGATTTATCTAATTGCTAGTATTAGATAATTGACTTGTTATTGGCTTAGCTTCGGTAAAGCCTTTTACTGAAGATGCTGGAAAATGTTCACTTCTGTCTGTCTGCTATCTGTCTGCCTGTCTATCTCTCTGCCCGCACAATCTATATAAGACGAAATGACTTACGGACTTCAAATTTGCATAAAGCTTTGAGAATGATCCACTCTGAGTTCTATGATATTGCTTGTCACTCTATGAGATTTGGTGAGCGTTAAAAATATCTTTACATTGATCTTTTAGGTAACCATGATAACAACGAGAACATAACAGATTAAATAAATTTTTACAGAAATTGCGTACAATTATATGAAATTTTAAATTGTGATTTTTTTTATTCATAGAGTACAAAATTCATAGAGGTAATGTTGATGTAAAGTTTATAGTAATTATAGTAATCTTTCTAGTTCGTCAGAACTTTTGTTACTAGAAAATGACTATGAAACAATCTTACGCAGAAAAATTTGAATGCATCATGTAACATGACATGGTGACAAAGAATTCGTAGACTTTATATTTTGCATGCATGTGAACTTAATATCATTTCTACAAAGACAAGAATGTATTCTATGTTGGTGCGAGTCTAACCATAGAATTTGGCCAAACATAATTTTTGTGCCAATATCTTTTCTGTATGATATTATAACTGGCTATCTGCTCGCAGGACATCTTGAGAATTAAATTAGTTATAAATTTGTTTGCGCAATCTCAGATGCGCCTTGGCCTTGTTATTCTACATGCAGTGTTGCGTACTACTACCTTATTTAATACTTATATGATTTTCAGAATTGTTTACTTTCCTCTAAACAAATCACAGTATAAAAATCACAAAATCATTAAGAATTGCAAGCAGCCAAAAGCGAGCGTTACTCATTGGAGAAGGGCCAACGACACAAAAGGTCAAGTGTAGGATTCACGCCCCCCAGACGCCCTTTATACGTACTCTATACGGCCACTCTTGGCAGCCAATCTGCTCTGCTCCCGGAAATTGTTTCATTTAATTAACCTCTCACAGCAGCGATGGAGCACTCTTCACTATTGAAAGGCCAGTCAATGACTGTGCATCTGATTTATACAGCTACTTTTTTCTTCCTATATTTATTGTAAATGGAGAATCGCTTTTTAAAAGAGGTTATTAATTGTTAATCAATCACATTCAAAGTTTAGGGAAATAATAATAAAAATAATGTACCCTTACCGTACCTAAATTTTATTCTGGATCTCTTTTACGTTGTTATAGCAGTTTGATTGATTCATATTCAAAACTTTGTAATAATTAAGAAAAAATACAATATCATCAACCAATGTAAATGTATTGAAACATTGTTGTCAATGATTTCCAAAAAAATAATAATATATAAAATGCAGTACTTCATTTATAATACATAATTGTTTCTAAAGCTGAATAGTTATATTTTTCATAATTGGCTGTATTTTTAGTGTAATGACTAAACGTAAAACACATACACAACCCGCACGTGCGCAAGCACATATGTATATTCACATTTGTTTACTTAATTGAAACATAACTTTTCTCAACTAAAAATAAACATCCACTCCGTAATAACATCATCCTAGAAATAAAATGAAAAATACTCAATATGTTTGAAAAGTGAAATCTAGAAGATTATATCTATTCCTGTAGTAATATCTATATCGTCTCATTCTCAGAGAGTTAATATAGATTTTTAGCACTCTTTAAAATAATAGAATTCGTTTTGTAGAAAGAAATGGTTCTTCAAGATATTTAGAATAACAAACTATCTATATGAATGTCTTTCCGTACATTCCTTTTCATTCGTAAGTCACTGTTCGACCATTGCTCTTTATTTGTCTCCAAACAGGAGACGGATTGTGGAGGAGGGGGAAATTATTGTTACGATTCATTGATATTTTGAGAACTTTTCCTTACAGCAAATAAATATGCATAGAAAATCTTAAAATATTTTCTATGCATATTTTATAACTATGAGTTTTAAAAGCGGACAATGTTTATTAGATTTTATAGCACTTCAGGAAATGTATATCTACATGTTCAGAATACAATGAAGTATTTAAAATAAACATATTTTATTACTAAACGTGGAAAAAGAAAAAGCTTTATTTTTCGCATGGGTAGAATTTAGACGTGTTGATAAAACAATGTTAACGTATTCAATGGTGCACGTTATAAACTTTCTGAAAACGTCATCGTTGGATATCAATTCTAATATGAAGGAGAACCATTTCAAGGATTCTGGGCTACTAGCATTAAAATGATACGGGATAAATTGACAATGCATTATATTCATTTAAGAGGGTACTATAATAATATGGCCCTTTACCTTAAATTGTAGTACATATGATTTTCTTGTTGTTTCCGGTTTTTCGATGTTCACAGCTCATTAGTTATGGTTTAGCTATTCAAAGAAAGGTACTGTGTGTTGTAAGAAAACTACAACTGTGCTGTACTTTGGTGCCTTTAAAAACTTGTCGGCAGAAAACAAATCCCACAAAGGTTTTGTGTATACGTTACAAAGCCGGAAGTGGATCTCTTCACTTCCTGCGGAAGCCGAATGCTGGATTATTCCCTAGGCATTAAAACATTTAACTTCTGAGGGGGGGGCATAAATATATTATGCTACTTTTTAGCTAATATACGAAGGTAAACATATAAGTTTTGTTGTATTAATTATATAGTGACAGAAATTAAAAGGAATTTCCTAAAAATATTTAACTTGTGGTGGGTGAGATGAATCGATGAGCACCTCAACCTTCAATATAACATAATGTATATAAAGATTTGATGAGCAAAATATTTGGGTGAATACCTTTAAACTTTTATAATTTTAAAATTAATGATGTTTATTATAAATACTAAAACTGTTAACAATCACAACCATATACAGGCCTCAGAATGTTATTCAGGTTAAAATAATCTTAGATAATATATAATTGTATTTTTCAGCTTTATAATGTCGCTTTGCGCTGTTGCGACCGTCCTAATGGAACTTGACTCTTCCGCTGTCGCAATTCCGTAACTTTTCCAGTTACGAAGTTTTGCGACTAGTTAGTTTTAGATGCAAAGATCCATCTCTAATTCCTTAATATATAAGGTGTGTCTGCATGAGCGTGATAAACTATTATGTCTACCCATAACACAGCAAGATGGGATGAGTAGAATCTATATAAAAATTGAGTTTAGCTTCAGGTCAACTTCCCTTAGTGCAACTGGAACTTAAGAGGTAGGTAAAATAGAGGTAAACTCAAAATTCACATTGAATCAACGCTTCTCACCATAGCTAATGCATCTGTAGGAATCGAAGTTGCTCCAATTTGCTTAGAGATCGTCTCTTTATCTCCTAGATGACAGTATATTTTTATTTTGAGTTCCATATGTCTTTCATTTTGATACTATGTAAAGAATTAGTTTAAGTTTCTTCATCATCATTTTTTTGGATCTCTTCAGATAAACATGGTTCCAAATTTCAGGATTTAAGTCTGTGACACCGTCAGATTTTAGACGCTACACTTATAGGAGGTGAACGGGAGCAAAACTCTACATTATTAACTTTTTGAATTATAAAAAATTATGAATAAGAATTATATTTTACGCATTTTGTATTTAATCTTATAGATTGCGAGTTTAATTTTGAAGAGTGTTGGTACTCTATATTTCGCAACCATAACGTTACTACTGGTTCCTCCTTCCCTTGCAGTTATAGAGTGACAATGTTTGAAAGCATTATGCACTAGAAGTCTGGGATCTCTCATCTTCAAACTCGATTTTAAATGCAATAAACCTTACACGATTTTTACTAATAAAAAGCTCAAATTCTTTGCCAATACAAACGCTATTCCTCCTTGCTGTGCTTGAGTTAAACGTATTATTACAAGTTAAAAACAGCCTGTAGTAAAAAGGAGAGTTGTTAATTTAAATGGTTTTGTAACTGTGTGTTTCAGTGAGTTACATACAAAATTATTTCAACAAGTTCTGTACACTGACTATTACTCACTATAGATAAAAACTGTAAGGGATAGTAAATATTTGAACCACTGTAAATTAAAGGAGAGCATTTTAAACGAAATTGGACATTATTGGATTCTTTTTTATCTTCTACGGGGTAAAAGTAGCACCTTGTGCACTATCTGCAAGGGAAAAAACTTAAACTCTTAACTCTTTATATATAAGTTACATTTGATTGCTTTCCATTTTATCAACTCAAATCTATTATGTTTAATATTCAGCCCTATTTCTATGCAGTAATTTATAACTTCATAAGTTCATCCATGAACATAATACACCTTGCTATTTATTAAAATACAACATGTATAACGAATATTGCATTATTTCTAACTAAACTTACTAAACATCTGGTTTTACCCAGTAATGTATGGAGTCTTCAAAACTTGAAATGTTCTCCTTTTTCTGGGTATGTAAATGGGTTCAATAAATGAAAATATCTGTAATATGAGTATAAAGTATTAACAAAATCGATTTTCGGGAGCTTATGAGACTAAAGTACAATTATAAGTATATAATTGTACTTATTGCCAGATACTGATAAACATTTATGTAACATCGCTAGTTAAGATCCACGAGTACTTTCTGAGATTTATGATGTTTACTGTGAAGTTTACTTACAATCACATCTATAAGATAACACTATCTTATAATAACATAAAACACCAAAAATGATTTCCCTGCGAGAAGGATATTACCATTAATATCCCGCTGACAGTGCGAGGGTGGCGCCCACTCAGCTGTGTAGGGCGGTAGCCCCTTAGGAATGGAATGCTGCAATATATTACGGTATCAGTTTGTGCGAACGCCTTGTTAATAAATAACACATGAAACCAAAATATATTTGTATTTTTATAAATAGGATATGTAATAAAATTTTGCACATACAAAGTAAAATTCTAAATAAATAGCTTTATGATACTTTGATTTCTTTAGTTAAAACTCATGAAAGGTAACTCAGCTATGTTTACAATACATATGACTTAACTCACGACCAATGGCTATTTAGCCATGAATGTAAGATCACGTAATTCATGGATAATTAATAGAGTTTCATACATTTGTAAGCAGGAATGTTATCTCATATTGAATTTTTGTCGGCGTTATTAGTTTTAAGTGCTAAGAGGAAAAAAAATAATTGCAGTACATTACGTTTGATATTGTTAAATTATCAAAGTTTTCAATATGTAAAAGATGCTATAAAGTGAAGAATCTTGGAGTATTGGAAAATTTTTTATTTCTTATAACTAATATGAAAACACATTTTTAATATTAATTTTAGTCTTCCAAGATATTAAGCACTATAACGTACTTAAGTAGTAAACTTTATACAAAGGTTTTAACACATTTAAATATGTGTTAAATAAAACATTCTACTCGACAAGCTGTATATTGTTTTCAACTTATACTAGAATACCCTAAATATTCTTTACAGCCGAATGTAATAAAACGACCTTGAAAAGCATTATTTTTGTCATGGAATTATAAGATCAGTCTCATATAGATAATATGATGTGCATCTGAATGAATTTTAGTTTATCGTGTGAATTTGTAACTATTTTAATATACAAACGTGCAAAATAAAAGAAAATTTTAATTATTTTAATAACCTAAATATTCCAAAGGGAAATACAAATATTACAAGCAATTTTTATTTAACTATCCCGAATTACTTTAATTTTTATCACAGTTACGGTAGGTGGTGTTTACACTGCGGGCATAAACAAGGTGTATTTTATAACACTGTAGTTTTTTAATCTTTTGCAAAAATTGATAGTAACTGTTCCTTTGACATCTGCATTGCACTATTAAGCAATCACTACATATCAAATTTGCTAAACTTCACAGTTTTAAATACATTTTTAATTTCTTATTATCTGGATAACCTTTGTGCTCAGCAGTGATTACGGAGAAGTTAAAGTAAGAATTGTTGTTATTCTTATCTTACTCTATGATTTATATACTATAAATGTAAATAAATTTAAAATAGAATTCAAATTAGTAAAACATACAAATGTGTTCTTATATCATAATGTTTACTTAGAGCAGTTGTTTATTTTAACAGGCTCTTCCAACTAAAAACGTGTTTACTACAGTGCATTTCTTACGGGAGTTTTCACAAATTTAGAGGCAAGAGGGGAGGAGCTCTAAGTTTGGAGAGAAAAATCCTTCTTTAGTGCGCCTCTAGAGTACAAGGTAAATCTATGATTTTCTAGTGTAACTGAAAATAATGCCAATACATGCACTCGTGAATTTAAGTTTTACAATTGTTGAAATGTTTAAGGTCTCCTTAAGGTATTTCTTAAGTTACATAAATTACTGTAAGCATCATATTGAGTTTAGAATTGTTGGCTTGTGAGTGGTACTGGTGAGAGATGTAAGGTAGTTAATAAATTAATTAGGCTAAAGAAAGAACATATTCAAAGTTACTTGTGTTTCTATATAGAAGCTAACAGCATCCTGTAAGTTGTGCTATCTAATTAACATAGAGTTAAGCTAATTAACAATATTCAGTTACGATACTGCCTTGAATATTAATAACTAGGTCAGGGTTCCTGCAACGTTGTACTCGTACAATCTGCTAGCACTAAGATCCTATTTTAACACGTCTCCTTAATTATCTCATAGTTAAGTAATTTGTGCAATATAACGCTTAAACTTATCTATACGTATATGGATATTTTTACATTAGCCTACTTGTTCAATAACTATTTATAAGATCAGCACGTCTTATGTATATACAGGGTACTTTGGTCACAAATATAATATTGATTAGTTTGATATCCTTACTTTTTATTATTATTTCCGTCTTGAAAGTTAAAAAAAGTATATTTTTCGACAAATATTATTAACAACAATTCATTTATCTCCCTGCCTGAAAGGTGCGAAAGTTCTCCAGGGACTATCAAGTTCCGGTCACTTAGCCAGACTTTATTGAAAGTAAAAGGACCCAAGGGACAATTGAGGTCACGTTTCATGTCAGCTTATATAACATCAACTCTTAAAAAATGTAAGTGATGATATATAATGGCCTTTACGTAACAGGGCTTTTTCATTGTTCTGTAAGCAATATTAAATAATATTATGAGTAACGTGATAAACAGTAACGTAATTAGAGGTAAAAAAGATAAAATTAATTTTTACTAATATTTTTTAAAATATAGTTGAATTTTTACAGTAATTGTGTAGACACGATTCATAAGAATATGCAATACATTGAGATACTGCTAAATCTTTGTTATAATAAGTAGCTGTAACAATTGTTAATTAAAAATATACAAATCTTTATAGTATGGGATAGTTCTAAATAATTTTTATATATGTGTATGTGTGTGTGTGTGTGTGAAATAACGAATAGTTTTCATAAAAACCCATCCAATAATTATAATGTAGTTCAGTTTAACACGATGAATGCATCCGACACTTAACCCAGAGGTAAAGCGTTCTGATCAAACAATTGTGACGGTATTAATGAGTTATAAAATATAGTTTTTACCAAATAGACCTTAAAAACAAATAAATAAGTAATAATAAACATATGTTAAAGATAATATATGAAGATGTTTTATAATCATGATTGGTTATTTCCCTCAACTATTGTATGGTTGGTTATTTTAGGTAATAATTATGATTAAAACTTGTATTAATTTGTACTAAAATATCATGTGGGATACGTACATAAAATATATTGAAATCCGAAGTAATTACATTTTTAAACACAATTTTCACCTCAAGTAACCACTATGCAACAGTACATGACATTTACACACCCACATATACGCTTATAAAACTTACATGTGGCTTACTAGAGACAGCTGTAGAATAAATAAAATAATCCTTTACATTTACGATCACCCTCCTCCTATAAAACTGATATGCTACCGTTTAAAAGCTAAAACCCCTCCGAAGGAGCGGGAGTGAGGTATAGGAGACAGTGGACTATAACTTCAACGCTTAAGAGAGGTTAAATGCCTTAGAGACCGCGTTGAACGACTTGTAATTGCTACTACTCCTGTTATAGATATACACTATTTTATCGATGGCATTGCCAAGATCCTGAAGTATTAGTTATAAATGTTGACCTAAGCTTACAATTACATTTTTAATGAAGACATGGGGAACTATCGTTTAGATTAAGCGTGTTAAATAGTAAATTCACATCCATTAGTTCTTTCCGTTTAAGTTAAGAAAATAGTGTATATCTATTGCAATTTTTGCGAAAAAGTCAAAGTTTTATTTGTATTATACCATTTTCTGTACTAAGATGTTTTTTAAATCGGTGACATTTTTTTTCTAAGTGTTTGTCACTAGGTGTTTACCGAGAAACTAAGGTACCTATTAACTATCAACATGCACCACATGCTGCTGAATTACTAACATTAATTTAGTATTTGGGCTCACCTGTTAAATCAACAAAGTAAAGACTTATTAAATCATTGAAGTGAAGAACAACGGTATAAACACCAAAATTACCAAGAAACAAAACTTTAATAAAATCAAAATTTTAATTGTTACTCTTGTTAAATTTGTATTTTAACGAATCAATTGCTATATGTGTAGGCTACTAGTAGTTTTTGTTTATCAGATTTTCTGAAAAACTTCACGTTTCTATAGTTTTCAAGAAAATCGTAAAAATATTTTCTAATTAAAAAATATAAAATAATAAAATACAGCCACAAAGTGCTAACGTGTTGCTGTAAAGGATGAACACGCTTACCAGCTTAGTAGTGGCAACTACCATGAAACAGGAAATCTTGCATACATACATTTATTTTTATTTTTCACTTAAATGCCATGTTACCGCACCAGCCAGTAGCTTTTTAAAGTATTACGTAAATGTTTTTCTTAATTTTAATTTTACAAATGTGTGCTTTAAAGGTATGCTTTTAAGCTAAAATATATTTAGCTTCCACGAACAATGTTGTACCCATTTCCTTATAAATTCAGTGATTTAACTTGTGGAAATAATTAAAAAAAAGAAAACGTATGGATAAAATTACATTAGATTGATAGATAGTAGACCGAATCAACCTAACCATGCCAGGAGGATTGCTTCCACCTGGTCCCATTGCTGGAGACCATCGACTATCCTTAATGGTATCTGGGCAAAATTTGAGACATTCCATGTAAGGATCTATCTTAACTTATCTTACCAATGTAGATTTGAAGGTGCATGATAATCAAGGATATAGCTTGATTCGTTATCACAATACATTCAAGTGATAGGCTTTGATAACGCTCAGCCAAACCCCTTGAAGGATTGTGAGCAATACATAATCACCTATCTTTGTATTGGTTATGTAGCAATAATTCAAGCATAAATCCAAGCCAATATACAATTCTGTCTCGAGATGTGGGCTACTGAAAGGCATAGTGGCTTAAGTCGTAATATTCTACTTCTCAAATAATAGCAATTTCCTGTTTTTTTAAAATAATTTTTAAATAAAATTTGTATATTTAAAAAACTTTGGTTATCTATTTCGTTGGACGAAATCTTTTTTTTTGACATTAGTTACTCCTCTAACACTTTTCCTGTCAACGTTAGAGCCAATAAATCATAGACTATTTTACTTTCCACAGTTTTTCTGCCTCCCTCTAATTAATGTAATGACGAAAACATGGTCTAAGTCTGACTTACACACCTCTGACCTTCCACAGCTTCGTTTGTTATCGGGTTTTGATAGAAGTTATGGTTAATCGAGGGAATGTAGTCCAAAAGATCAATAATGTGTCGCTTCTCTTCTTTGGTCACCGGACGGGGCGCACTGTACAAGTTACGTTGCTCGATTTGTCCTACCGGTATTTGATCTGAGTGTTTATTTTTCTTTATCTTTGCCTTTGACCAGCTGAGGTCCACTAACTCAAAATCAACCTCATTCTGTAAAGTATCCTTGTACAAAAGTATAAATGGGTTTTTGCTGACAAACCGTATCCACTGGGTTCTTAGCCAGTTGAATTTGCCTCTGGTTTTATTGACTGATCTTTTCGTCACAGCGACTGCAAGTTCTGTAGCTTGTGCTTGGCGTATGATTCTATAGCTGCAAAATCTGTATCATTAGGTAAAAAGGAGTGACCACTCACCATATATTTCAAGTCAATTATGTCAATAGAAGCATCAATCTGTGTCAGTATTTGCATGGACAGAGCAAAATTACAATTTCTATTTTTCCCAGTGCATGTTTCACTGTACATGACGATATGCTTGTGATTTCTTGCTCTTGTGAATAAGTGTTTAGTTACGCAAGAACTTATTTCTTGCGAACCACGTGATTCTGTGGTTTCATCCCACGTGTACATAAAACTAAGCCATTTTGCAACTCATGACAACCTAAATTGTAAAGGAACATATTCCTTTTATAATAAGCCAAGCTTGTTGTCAATCTGGGAAAAGGAAAAGCTTTTTCCAAATCAAACGTAAAGCCATAAAAGTTGGAGTCAATTTTCGATGTAGATGTATCTTATTTTTTTGCAGACCTAACAGCTTCGGCCTTCCTTAGATGCAATTCGAGCATTGATTTTAACTGCTGTTTCTCATCTTCATTTTGAAGGACGTTCAGTTTTTATTGAAAGCATCACAATTTTAGCATGTATCCTTCAAAAGCGATTGGAAATGTAGGTTAAACTTATAGTTAAATGTACGGCGATATACTGCTTCACTTACAGGAGCACTTTTATCGTTGCAGTATTCTAAATACGCCTTGTACATTGCGGCAATAGTCAACTCTGACGGTAAGTACTTTCTGTTAGGGTTGTGTCATCAGGAATTTTGTTCACGGGAACATGATAGCCACGCTCTTCGATTCCTGGAGGTTTTCCCTCTTTCATCTTTTTCAAAGCACGAGTTAAGCGCCCTTGGCTTATCTAAAAGGTATCACAAAAACTGTCTACCAACGTCCACGACATTTCCACTCACATCATGTATGTAAAAAAATTAGATTGACTTTTTTCTTGGCGGGAACCATCTTTTGACCGACGAAACCTAAGAAGTCCTTGCTTTACCAATCCACAGAGATAGACATTTTGAAGTTTTAAGGAACCCAATTTCCAAAATACAGAAAAAGTATGTTTCCTCGTTTCTGCGTCTATTTTTGTGTTACATCCTTTTTTGTATGAACAAGGGTTATTTGCGAATATTTTTTGCAACACAGTTTTACCGTTTTTAGTTTTGTAAGACAATCCAGAGTACGTCAAAAACTCACTCGTTTTTTGACGTTTTCTGGCCCTTTTGGGTGGCTCAGCTGCTAGTAACACATTGTCAGTTCCGTCTCCTCCAATAATAGCAGTGTTGTTTTGAGGCTCAGGCTCACGGGAGTCATCTGTAAGACACGAACCTCAAGTTAGATCATTGTAATTTTAAAAACCTTTAGTAACGGTTAAATTTATGAAGTAAATTGCTCATTTGAAATTAGTCATTTAGTTAATAGAAATAAAATGAATTGAACATCACTATAAAATAGCTACCTTGAAAGAGTCAAAAATAGGCCTACTCCAGCTGTTGTCCGTTTAAAAGGAGTATTTTCTGGCGTTTTCCATAAAGACACATCTTTTTAATTATTTCCAAACTGTTTACAAATTTAGAAAAGAATTTACCCCGCAGTTACAGTAAATTCTAGGCGTACGTTAAGCCTTGGCTGTAAACTGGTTTGAGGTTATGTTAAATTTGATCCTATGTTCGTGTTAAAATAGCCCAAAAGCTATGAATGATAGCTTACATTCTAAACAACATTGTGATATAACTAGTTTGAACTATTCAAATTATTAGTTTTACAAGTAGCGAGTTTGCTATTGAAACATGTGTACAGGTTAGGAACAACCAAGACTTTTTTTCATTTTTAACTGAATTAAAATCATCCGAAGGTTCGTAGTCATCCGATCCAGAATATTGCAGAATACTTGGTTCACTACTAGTATCAAATTCTTCCGTTGTACCGTACACAAAATGTACAATGATGACAGCATAAAAACACAGCACCCACTTGGTTGTTGTTAAGATGCAAGATGGCCTGACAGGCTTGTAAACAAATCAGTTTCAGGCAGAGTGGTCAAAGTCAGACTTAGACCTCTCTGGCGACCGAATTAACAGCTGACTTCAGTTAGGAACAGTAAGCATCTGCGATCTAGCGTATGTTGTAGGAACTACGACTTAGCTGTCTTTATTACCATTAAATTAAATCAGCTATTGGCAATCTGAATATGGACTTAACTCAATTCCGGAAAAAGGTGACTTAGACCACTTTGCCTTTCAGCGGCCCACATTATCTCATGATAGACAAACGTACAGAAGACGTATGTAGAATTCGTTAATGTTCTACTATTAAATTAAAGCTATAAACACAAGTGAAAGTATTACTTATCCACCTAAAATTTAGAGCTTAGCATAATATAGTATATAATTATTCCAAGAGGTTGTGGATTAAACATTTTATAGAGACATTCCTTAAATCTCAGTTTCATCTTATAATAACAGGATAGCTGCAAGTGGTAATAAAGTAATGAATGTTTTACCAAATATCGATGACAATACAATAAGAAGTATGAAGTCATACCAAACTACACTCCGGCACGGCAGCGTGAGCAGGGCTGTTACGCAGTGGGGCGGACCAAGTGAAGGATGCCACGGGCGTCGTGCCTGACTAAAGAGGAAACGTCAAAGCACCATTGTCTTGCATATTTAGATGCACAAGAGTATAAAACTAGTTTAAATTATTTTATTTATAACGTGTTATTTATTAGTTACGAAACACTGGAAACGTAAACTACCTTTTTTCCGAGTATATTAAGATTTTTACACATTCATAGTCTAATTTCATCAACAGTATGGCTTGCTTACCAAAGTATTAATCACCGTTACAAAGTATTTTTTAATATTATTACTTGAGACATTAGGTAAAAACAAATAGTGGTAATAATTCTAAAACCCTGAGTTCTTAATTTAAAACCTGCAATAAACAACTAGACCATTATAGATTATTCCTTGAGGTTAAGAGATGAAATGTGTTACTAAAATGAACATAAACTGGACAGTTCATGTAGCTGAGAGTTTTATCAAACAGTCTTGAGTTAAAGACATATAGTTTATTATCATTACTACAAACGCATCATTATGGTTTTAAAAAGGTTTAGTGCGCAGGCACTATTTTGTAATTGCCTTCGTATTTTTAACTGGTGTATTAGGACTTCAACTATAGTATAATAAACAATATTTCTTATAATATATCCATTACCATATTTTGTGTATAATAAAACTGCAATATATACCTTAAATCATTAAATACATTTTAAGGTTACATCATCAAACCATTCCATTTTGAGCCACTCATTATACTTAGTCCTAAAATGACCTTAGCGCTTGCTCACGGATTAACAGAATTTCAGGATGATTAAGGTTAGTGGTAGATTAATAAATTTAAGCAAAACTCAAAATGATAAAAAATAAAATTTGTTATACTACAAAGAAATATTTACTAATAGCAGATCACATGGTGTAAGAAATGTATAGAAGATTCACAACAATTCATTGTTTATGTGGGTATGTTATTCGATCAGGCTCCTTTCCGTGATGAAAACGTACCCACAATATAATTGAATGTTTACAATGATGGTTTTACAAAATATACAAATTTTACAGATATATACAAGGAAAGCACAGTCTTTAAGAGCGCATGCGCAGTTTTCAGTTATATTGGAAAAGAACTAGAATGTAAAATCATGATATTCAATATATTAAATAAACTCATGTTTTTTTTTTTTTACCCATCATGACTATTATAAAAATTTGATAATTATGTGATCAACAGAAATTGAACAAACATCTTACATATTCAGTGAAAATAATACCGAAGTTATTACTACTTTGCTGTTTCACAGTTTATTCTCCAAAACAGTTGTTTAGTTTTCTGAATTCTTTTTTTCAATTGGCAGACACAATGAAAGTAATAAAGCGATGTTTTAGGATATTTGAAAACTCTTCTGCCAACTTGCTTTCATATAGGCATTTCAAGACTTGTTCCTGCTTTGGATCTGTCCATCTACCTTCTATGATTGTAGAACTACAAAAAGCAAGCGTACATTTGTATCGTGAAACTAAAAATGTATTTTGTAATGGAAGTTGTTCATTTAAATCACTAGGCTAACACTCTTGGCTTACTTTAAATAGATTTAGATAAAATAAAACTTTGCGTAAGCTGCAAAAAATATAAAAAAAACTTGCTCAGGCACATATATTATCGATGTTAGAATCTATGCAAATTTATTTAGGAATATCAAACCACATTTTATCAATATAATAAATTAAAATATTTTATGTTCTGCAAATATTTGTAGTGTATTTTAAAAGCCATGTGATAGTACATATTAGATACTTTGGGTCTACATTAAACGTGATCTAATTACTAACACTAATACACAAATCCGCCAGTGAAAAGTAGCAGCTACAAGGGTTATTACTTCATTTAGAAAAGTAAGATTGATGATACGCTAGAGAGTAATGTGGTGGGGCGAAAAGAGTGTAGGATTATTTGGAATGTAGCGATAATTCCGGGAGATTAAAGTAATTTTTCAAAAGCAGAACTTTATATCCCTCCAACTGTTTACATCTTTATAAAGGGATAATCATATCCAGTAATAGCATCCTGCTTGAAATTATCAACCCCAGAATATTATTATTCCCTCTTCTTATTCTCAGATTATTACCTTTTCAAATTACTTAATGGAATAAAACAATTTTAAAATATGAAACATTATTCAGTTTGTATCTATTTTTGAATTTTTAAAACAACAAACTTAAACTATCTAAAAGTCTGAAGTAATGTTATTACCTACATTTTAACAGTAATTTAAACTTTTCAAAGAGTGAGACAGAGTTTTTTTCTATTTATAAATTATCGTTTGTCTGGATGGCAGACTGTATAATCGTTCACGAGGTCTTGGACCGTGAGGTCCGACAGCGAGGAAAAATTTTATTAAAACATGTTTTTGAATATTTCCATATTTATGTAATGCCTTTGTAAATTCCGATTCCAATAAAATGGAGATAGCTCATAGATTTTGTTTGCTAAAAAAGTCTTCGATGTTAATGTTAAATGGTCGAAAATATCAGAATTATTTTAAATCTCCAAACCTATTTTGATTAAATTTAAATACAAATTAAACTCCAAATATTTAAACTCACGCATTCATCGAACACTCTCTTGAGATGCAATAACCGGAGAGAACTTTTTTTGATAGTTGAAGTTTTGATAAGGCTTGAAGAGGGGATCTACGTTTCATCCATTCTGTAACTTAAAAACCAAAACCTCGGTATATTGCTCTAAAAGTTTGCAAATATTCAAATCCTAATCATTTGATTTTATCAATTTTTAATGCTCAATTTAATGTATGGAATATGAATTAAATTATACGTTTGAAAGTAAATGAAAAGTGCAAAGTATTTTGTTTTATTCAATAGGAATAGTTTATCTTTATAAGTATACAAATAAATTTCATGAAATTGTTTGGTTTGTACGATAATAAATGGTATTTTTTTGTGTGGAAACATTAATATATTTATTTCTTTGTTGGCGTTAAAAATATTATTAAACCACTGTTGATATTATATTCACAACTATTAATCCATATAATTTCATAACGCAGAATAAGTCAGTATAAAAATGATTAGAAAACTAAATAAACACCATTGTATTACTGTATCTGACCTTGATTGTTTCCAAACTCTGAATTACTTTGTATACACATTTCAAAATTATCATTACAAATTCCAAGATTTTAAACTATTTTAAAAGTACACTCTAACTTATTGGCACTAAAGGCCACTTAATTATCGGCCATTGGTTGCAAGGGAAGCCGAATAGAGTGTTTGATGATGACGCAACACAACTATGCTGTTATTGTTTCCTTTGTGGAACTGTTTGATTCATAACCGATATGAGTTGTCCTCAATCATTGATATCAGTTATGTCACCACCTGTCATCAATATTATGTGCACTGGTTTTTGTGATTTAGTGTGATTTTGTAGCCGGCTATATTATTATGTCCCATAAAATGTGCTAAAATTTGAAATCATAGGTTTAAAAACCAAGGCATTTAAACCTTCTTTGAAGTTGAGAATCTCTTAACATACGTAGTATCTGGTAGTAATCTAAATAATTAATTGTTCAACATACATTATCATAAACATCGCTTAAAATTCAGAATATTATTGCTATCTTAATAATTCCACATTTTTCCTAGTACAAATAACATAACAATACTTCTGATTAAAACTTAATACACAATTGAAACACGTCCCTTGGTTATTGATTCTCCCAACCATTTTACACCAGCCAATTGTGCTAATAATACTCAGAACAGCATTTCAATTTTTCAAAATAGTTACACACATGGCACGAAATCATACGTAAAGTAACAAATAGACACAAATACATCAAGTTTATTGTAGTTTATTATTACAGGATAAAAGGACTAGCCATTATATTCTATCACCAGCTTAACGGAATAGAATGTGAAGCCCTTAAGTGTCTTTCTCGAGATAGTAACCCAGATGATATTGGCCTGGAACTCCACGGGGACACTTTACGTGTTCGTCATCAGGTTGTTATCTTACACGTCGAAATTGAAATCCTGTGATAATGTTTAGAGAAAGCTGTTACAGGCTGTTCCGAACACATGTCTTTCAGGAACGTATTATCTACGTTCATTTATTTTTTGAATTTTTACTGAACAATCTTTTAAATTGTATTAGTCGGGGAATTTGGTTTGTAGTAACCTGTGTTTAAAGTATGACTAAGATGAATTGCATTATTACCACGTATCTTATGTTTTTTGGGATGAAACATGTATACGGTTAATTCCATTGCACTACACTATTAAAAACAACCAGACGTTTATTGATTTTGGTACATTTTTCTATTTTATATATATATATATATATATATATTATGTCTGGAAACACCCAAATATATCCTTTAATAATTTAAATATAAATTTGAAACCTCTTACAATCGTGATAGAGATTGGGCATCTACTTTTTGGAACAATGTTTTGTCTATGTCACACCAACGGGGGACGTCCTGCCGAGGGTATCGTGAATATTCTTAATGGAAGCCTATACCTTGTGATACATAATTTTAAAGGTAATAGCTTACTGAATTGAATGCCACAAACCGCATCTCAAAGGAATTATTCTATCAGAAAATAGAGCATTTTTAGTATTGAAAATTTACTGATGTTCAACAATGTAATTTTAACATGGTTCTTGCCACAAAATGTGTTACACTAATTTTTTAGCATTTTTTAAATGTTCAATTAAAATAAAATAAACAATTTATTTTTAAGCTGGTTTCATTAGTACAAATTTACCAGTTTTTATTACAATGAATAAAACTTATGAATCACTTTCTCTGATTACTTATGAATCTGTACTTGGTGTTTTCCAGTCAGCAGGAAGGTTTAAAGAGACAAAGGTCACTAGCCTATGAGAAACATTATTGTGTTATTAATCATCTGGTCTACAGGTTTCAGTTTGTTGAGCATGGAGCTTTCACTAGACAGGTCTAAGCTTGGGAATTACAAATGGACAAAGGTCATATCATTCCTGTCGAGTTAATCAGTGTCTCTGAAGCATTGCTGTCAACAAGTTATCTAATTACAGTAGTTCAGTTTTTATTTGGCATTTTAATGGAATTGTCTGAAAGAGAACGAATTACTCTGTTGATGATGCGAGGATATGGCGATCGTCAAAGATCTTATCGGGAAGTTTGTAATTTGTTTAATGACACTTTCCCAGAAAGGAATCCCATAAGTGTTTCAACAATATCAAATACTATTGAGCATTTTGAAATGACAGGGAGTGTACGTAATCGGCCAAAGTCGGGTAGGATACAATCTGCAACAGATGAAGAACATGCACTAGATGTTTTGCAAACATTTATTGAAGACCCACATACATCGCTCAGAAAAGCTGCACAGCAACATGATATGCACCCTATGTCTGTGAGTAAGATTTTGAAAATTAATAAATACAAACCATTTAAAGTTCATTTAGTGCAACAGTTAAGTGAGGATGATTACGACAGAAGAGTTGAGTTTTGTGAACTTGTGATGCGCAAATGTGATGACAATAGAGATTTTCTGACCAACATACTATTTTCTGATGAGGCAACTTTTTTCCTAAATGGCAATGTTAACAGGCACAATTGCCGTTACTGGGCTAGTGAAAACCCACATTGGATTACTGAGTCCCATTCACAGCAACCACAAAAACTGAACGTATGGTGTGGAATTTTAGGTAACAAAATTGTTGGACCCTTTTTCATCAATGGAAATTTAAATGCCGAACTTTACTACAATATGCTCCAAAATGAAATAATCCCAGCTATTCAAATTGCATCAGGAGAATACTTTGATAATGTATGGTTTCAGCAGGATGGTGCTCCACCCCATTATGGGAGACAGGTAAGAGAGTATTTGGATTTAAGGTTTCCTCATAAATGGATTGGCCGAAGAGGAGAAATCGAATGGCCTCCACGATCTCCGGATTTGTCACCAATCGATTATTTCCTATGGGGTCATTTAAAATCCAATGTTTATAGAAGAAAGCCTCATAATTTGGAAGACCTAAGAAACAGGATTATAGAGGAGATTGCTTTGATAACTGAAGAAATGTTAGGCAACTCTGTCGAATCATTTTACACAAGATTGGCTCATTGTCAAACCGTAGAAGGAACACAGTTCGAACAATTGCTTTGACACCAAATGCAGGTAAAACGTTTGTTGTAAGACTTTTCTAACAGCATACATTATTTTTTATTTGTAATAAGAAATCAATAACATAAGTATTTCCATAATTGTACTGTAATAAAAACTGGCAAATTTGTGCTAATAGAACCAGCTTAAAATGAAATTTTTGTTTTATTTAATTGAACATTTAAAAAAATGCTAAAAAATTAGTGTAACACATTTTGTGGCAAGAACCATGTTAAAATTACATTGTTGAACATCAGTAAATTTTCAATACTAAAAATGCTCTATTTTCTGATAGAATAATTCCCTTGAGATGCGGTTTGTGGCATTCAATTCAGTAAGCTATTACCTTTAAAATTATGTATCACAAGGTATAGGCTTCCATTAAGAATATTCACGATACCCTCGGCAGGACGTCCCCCGTTGGTGTGACATAACAAAACATTGTTCCAAAAAGTAGATGCCCAATCTCTATCACGATTGTAATAGGTTTCAAATTTATATTTAAATTATTAAAGGATATATTTGGGTGTTTCCAGACATAATATACACCCTACAAAAATTTGGTTTTGTTTTATTTATAATAAACTTTAATAACACATTTTCGGAGAGCCGATTGCAACACTGCACATTAGCTGGGCATTGGTAAAGAGTGGTCCATCGCTGCTTTGAGAGGTTAATGAATTAAAACAATTGCCGGGACAAGAGCAGATTGGCTGCCAAGAGTAGCCGTATAAAACATGTAAAAGTATAAATCTAATCGTGGATTAGAGGTTAAATCTTAAATTCAATACCTTATTTGGTTAAATTATATAAAAACCCCAGTTTCAATAGTTTATGAATATATTCAAAGACTCGAAAGCTAATTTGTAGTGTACAAGTGTACGACCAGATATTTCTTGAAACCAATAAATAAATTTACCCTAAGAAAACCCCTAACTAACATGTCAATCATGCTAGATATTTTGAAGGTCAAAATATAATACGATATAAAATTGGTTTAACATATTATAAATTTTTTTTCTCATATCATAGTTCTCTTTGCTTGGTACTCTTAAAATCAACCGTCGGACTCGTAATAAATGTTCAATCACTGTCAACTAATCACATAAAGCTAGTATGAATATTGGCCATTAATTTTAAGTAAATGACTGACAGTAATGTAACAATTGTTTATTTAGAAAACTATAATCTGGGACAAAAATATTGTTTGATATTTTAAAACATTTATACTCCCTTCTATTTTGATCTCCACGCAAATTAGCACGTCTGAAGATTGATTTCGTTCTTGAAAAATACTAGTATGTCTATGGTGTGATAAATACAAATTCACAGGCCTACATTATTGGAAAGTAAGAAGCACAAATTAGTAATGCTGTTTCCAAGGATACGTTGACGTTTAAGAAAACGAAAGCTATATTTTTTTAACCAGGTTGCGTTCTTAAACAATTCAAGTTAGCTTTAGGATCTTAAACTATAGGTTTAAAACTTGGATTAGTGACCAAAAACGTTTTTACTACAGTAAAAAATTTTTCAGGTCGGCCAGCTGGTGCCAGCTTTTCGCTTGAAGTTTAATGCAATTGCCATTATACCGTGGCTACCCACTATAGTGGCCATTTTAATATACAGTTTTTCTAGTGGGTCGTGGTTAGCTTATGTCTTCAGCCTAAGGGGATTTGCAAAAACGAAACTATAAGAACAACATTATAAATAATGAATATAGTTTCCAGAGGTGCCGAAAATAATGGCTATATTAAAGTTCCACTTAGATTATAAATGTGTGTGTGTGTGCGCGCTACTTGGCCACGATCAAGGAAATGTATAAAAAAGTTAATATTTATGGCCATTGTAGTCGACTTGGGTATTAGCAACTATTGTTCCATAGTTGATTTTACCTTGTTTCCTGATCAAGAAAGTATATATTCACACACAGGTCTGAGAGGCCTACTTCTGTTAAAAGATAACTAAGTTGGGTTTAATAAGTCTTTACGTTTATAGTAAAAGTTACAGTCACTTAGTCTTTAATATCTGCATAACAGTCCTGACCAAGCACTATATAGTTAATATTTGTTAAAATCAAAATTTTAAAGTACATTTTTACTTAAGCTATTAATTTACTTACTCTGTGTTAAACAGTGGTTGCAGGTAAGGTTTAAATCAGAATTGATATTAATATCAATCTTACTGTATGCTTTAAAGACAAATAAATTAAAAAAATGTAATCAAATAGTGGTTATATTAATTAAAATATGGTTGTAATGTCATTAAAAAAAGGTTTACACACACACATAAAGTTCTGTGGGTAAATTGTAATAAAACGTTACAAATTGTTTAATGTTTGTTTATTTTATGTAGACAATTTTGAACAGGCGTAATTTTGTTAATATTAAAGAAAGTAAAACACATTTTTCATTTAACTGTTATTTATTGAAACCTGTGTTGCAAATTTGGATTCCTTACCTTAAATGGCTATAGAGATAAAAATAAAAAAGCTTTTATTATAGGTATTTTTTGCTGTAAGCGATGAGTTTGTCATCAAGCAACGAGAAATGCTAGCACCCCAGTGTGTTTGATAACATATTACTTCTCTAGTAACCTTGGAAATCTGAAAGGGGTCGACTTCAAGGGGCTCAACATATATTATTAGACTCTTATAATAATATTGTTATTGTGAAATATTATTTCAATGACGGTATGTTTAATAAAAATGCGGTACCAAATACGTATATTGTTAAAAACAAATAGTGTTTTATTTGACCACCGTCAAAACAGCGATTTGCTGTACTATATACACACTACTCTTTGAAAGTGAGCAAATACGTATCTGACATCGGTAAATTGTGTACGAAACCAATATTTAGAATTAATACCTAACTACATAAGAGCAGTATTTATAAATTTAGCATGAATTAAAGTTTTTTAATTTTTAACTATTTTGCAAATCGAGTTTTATGTTATAAAGATGGAAGGCATAAATGTTAACACAAACAATATATATAAATTATCGGTAAAAATCATGTTGGTTACTAAAAAAGACAATTATACTACGATTTGTTCAAGAGAGAAACGACTTTCTAATTATTTGCATTGTTCAGAGCTGGCCATTGTAAGGGGCGGCATTGTTTGTTAGCTAGTGGCAGAACAACGCTGTGAGACTAATGATTGTAATACAATTGTATCCAAATAAGGATATTTTAGTGTCGAAAAAATGAGAAAACTTTCTTAAAATGAATGACTTTCTTAGTTCTTTTGTTTGTAAGGTCTACGATATATATATATATATATATATATATATATATATATATATATATATATATATTAGACAACATTAAAAACAATTTTCTAAATAGTCTATATAATTTATATATATAATTTATAGTTTATAAATTATATAGACTATTTAGAAAATTGTTTTTAATGTTCTCTACCGTTGTTATCTCCTTTTTTTTTATTCTAGCTGTCCGCGTTCTGTCCATCAAGCTGCTTTTTCTAATCTTCTTATCCCATACATAAATGCTGTGTCTGTCAAAAGGATTCTCATGAAACACTTAAAGATACTTCAGTTGTATTGAAATCACACCATTGACTAGAAAGTTGCTATCCACAAATTAGATTAAACTTCTCTTTTCAAAGTTTGGATGATGTTTACATACAAATCATAGCCACACATTACTAGATGACAGTGGGTAACTAAACTAATTAAAACAAAACTTTGTAGACACCTGTTTTAATTCATAGACCTGCTATTAACATTAGATTAGCTATACAAAATTAAAAGTGTGACATGACTTTGATGACACAATGTACTTTAAGAATGATTAAATTATTAAAACAGATTTCACAATATTAAATAACAAACCGGTTTACGATATGAGTCAGTTATAATATTTTTATTTTCAACACTGGCTACACCATTACCAACAATATTAACTACACTATATTAGATGGTAACATAAATTAAAATAGTGCAGTGGTAACAAAAAATTAGATGGTACACAGAAAATGTTGTGTCTCTGAAGTTTTTGTGAATGATAAAATCTTCGAATAAGCCATAGGCCCACAGCTTGCGTGTCGACGTCTTCCTTCAATTTTTGTTGAGTAAGAGGACATGCATTATAGATATAATGGCGTATAGAATTCAATTCTAATGTGTTAACTGAATAAAATATTAATAATATTAAATTATTGTATATCGTTTTACATACATAAGTTTATATTTGTAAATATCTAAATATTATATCATGTTCTACAAGAGACAAGGCTAGAAGTATATTTCATTGAAACATGAGACTAATTTAAAAAATATGTCATAAAAATGACAGCGAGGAAGAACAATGCCCGTGATGACGACAACCAACTTCAAGGCTGATGAAAAGCGGACTGTTCATTGTTTATCACTGGAAGCCTGAATACAGAACGTTTTTCCTGACGTTTTAATTGAAGATGTGTTATCGTATTGTTTCTTTACTTACTTTTTAATTATGTAAATTTCGTATGAAGCTTATTGATTTTGATTCATGCCATCGATCTTAAGCATTTCATCAAAGGTGGCAATAATTATGACTCACATGTTAAGTACTGATTTCACAAAACGTAATTAAAACGAGTCTCACAGTTACTTAAAATAATTTCTTGTTTCCTGGTTAAAATCGTGATGTCGATTTGACAAGAAGCATTATTATGAAATATGTCTTTGTATCTTACGAGAACCTCTAGATATAATTAATTGAAAAATTGCATTTTTAGGGTTTTTAAATTTGTCTTAATGCATTCCGTTAAAGTTGAAATATGGTTACTTGCCTTTACTGTTCTATTAATTTAACCAGCGGAGAACGAAGTATTTTGAAGTTATACATATTATTTAACTACAATACTTAATTTTAAACCTACAAGTGCAAAATGTTTATGTCATGTCTGAAACATTATTTATGACTTAAAACAAATGTACTTCAACAAACAAACAGATCTTATTCCTAACAATATTTTGATTTCTGGTAGATGACTATTAAAATTGATATTACTGGTATTGCAGTATGAGTGTGTTATAAAAAATATATAATCTTCCCTAGACACATGAAGAAAATAAGAAAGAGACAACATGACATATAAAACTTGGAAGGAATCCAACATGTCAAAAGGAGCAAATTATGGCTTACTCTGTGGTTCATCACGAAGAATTAACTAATTCATGAATGCCTTACTTTACCAAATGACATTACAAACGTTAGGTTATTTCTTAGATATCGTATCAAGAGGAAATATTAAGTTATTTTTTGTTGAAATGAAGTTTGCTGATAACCTTATACAAATTATATTCCTATTTTAACGGAATATGCTGTAACTTATCGATACCTCCAATAGTAGTTGTATAATATTAAATTAACGGAAAATATAAGTGACATGTTTTCTAAATAATAATGAATTGAAAAATGCTTTGGTGGGCGATAATTTTGAAAACGGCTAAACCTATCCGGCTAAGTATATTTGTAGAATATTCGTTTAAATCCAAATAAGATTAATAAGGAGAAAGATCGGAAAATTTGCATATAGGATTTTAGAAAGCGGAAAACATGTTTTATATTTAGTTTACATAATACAAACATATTTGGCACTAGACACCAGTTGAAGTAAACGTTTTCCAAAGCGGCTGAAAAATTTGTTTACTTTTAAAGTTTAGACGAGTGCTTAATACCTGTCAAACGATTTTATTTACATGATTAAATTTTATGGGCTCTGCGGTGTAGTGGTAGCACACCCACCCGGCAAGTGAGAGATTCTGGTTCGAGTCCCGGCGGAGCAAGTACTTTTTGTTATATAATGTTTATTGAAATTACATTCGGCTATTGCCATTTACACAAATTTAAATTTCATGAAATGATATATATATATATATATATATATATATATATATATATATATATATACAGTATATATAATTCCATTAAATATTCTATTACTAAATATACTATCCACCGAGGCTCATGGATGCTTTGAACTCTAATTTCAAAGTAAACAGTTCTGGCTCTGCTATTGCTATTCTGTACGAAAATCTACGAGATAAAATTATGTTTTAATAATTTTTATCGTTTGTATATGGAACGCTTAAAGCAAATAATCATAGCTACGATGAATAATTTATCTCAGAAGTCTAATCAAAACATGGAAGGATTTCAATGATTGCTTGGATGTCTGTAGGGCGATTCATGGTGCTCATGTCGAGCTCGGATTAATGGACGTAAAACTGTTTACTCTATAAACCGATGTTACTCTCATTCTTGTGCTGTTTAATTTTTTAAATTACGTTATTAAATAGGTTGGAATGTTTTTGTGAGCACTCTGTAATAATGTTTGGAAAAATAAGTTGCCCGTTTGTGTTTTTAGTGATTTACTTCGGAATGGCGCAAAACCTCCCATATTTAGGTGCAGACGATGGACAGAAGAAAGAAGAGAGCTGATGACATAGAACATCTTCAACCGCAGAATACCATTGGAGTTATATACCCAGGACAGGAAAGCTGGAATATGATGGCTAAACACATGGATAAATTATAAGGGTGAAAATGGTGACTCTTAATTATGATTAGCTAATCTAGGAAATAAGGAAATAAGATGAGATGATGAATAAGGCTGAAACAAAATGCCTAGCCTGACGTATTGGGAACATAATTTCCAGGCTGGTAGAAAAAGAGGAGGGGTGTTTTTTTAGTGGGTATGTCTTCAGGAATACACCTGTCAAGGAATACGCCCGTCACTTGTTCGTTGTTGTTGTCGGTTGCGGTAAGGCCAAGCGTTCGTGCAGTCATACATTTGTCACACCCCCTCTTTCAAAAATATAGTTTTTGGATTTTAAATTTTAGGCGTATATTAATTTATATCTTTATTTTCATTTTATCAATTCATAGATCTTCATTTGTAGCCTAAAAATAGGGAGTACTAACTTTTTCGTCACTTTCGTTTATAACAAGTGTATTTATTATAAACTTAGATTTAAATATTTTTGGCATAAATACAATTTTGACAGTGCACATTTATTCACCCAACAATAATGTTACGTAATTGATTCAGTTTAAATGCTAACCAATAAATACTTAGTAATAGTTGGTATTGCCAAATAATATGGTGATAAATACTTAAACACGTTCATATTTACATGCTGGAACATACATTTTTAGTATTTGACTCTAATGTCTAATGAGCAACTACAGGGATTTGGTTTGGTCGGATTCCACAATAAATGAACCCTAAAGGCTTTTTTTAAAACAACTCTGTATAGCTACAAGTTATCCCAAAAATCCAATGTTTGAATCTCAAAACTGTTTGAGAACAATGTTAAAAATGTTAACGTATTAAATATTTTGGCAATGAGAGATCTGTTGCTATTGAAAAATTAAAGTGCGTGGAAAACATAAAAAAATGTATTGCCATTTCTTTGATAAGAACCGACACCGAAATAACCACATCAAATCAGAACATAAAAACACTGCAGGCTTATAAAATCATAATTTTATGAAACTGAATACGTTGCTTTCATTTTACAACGGTTTTACTCTGCAACTTACCAATTACAATACAAACTCCTTATCAGATGACACGATCATTAAAAGTTAAATTAAATTCTGGAACTAACTTTAACAATATTTTATGTTGTATTCATTACATAAGTTTCTAAATAAAACTATTTTGTGCACCTCTTTGCTAGTAGTTTAAGAAATGGTTTTGTATTCCTTCCGCGCTTCGAAGAAACTTTCACCAAAAGTGTGAAATCCTTGAGTTACGTGACAATCTTACAAGTATAACTTTCTGACGCTTTCTTTGTTTTTAAGTTGTTTGTAAGACTGTTACATTTTTTGAATAACAGCACGAGATATTTATTTTATTATATAGCAGGACAGTTTACTTTCTATAAATATACAACCTCCTGGTATGTACAAAACAGTGCATTAAGTAATGTTTAATTCTTCCATTTTGCTATTAAAAAAACTGTAACAATAGAACTAACGTCATGTGTGTATATATATATACGGCGGAGCAATTTTTGTTATTCATTGTTTATTGAAATTAAATTAGGCTATTTCCAATTATACAAATTTAATTAATGTAAATATTTGGTCTTCCGATCATATGTTAGTTTGGTTATTTAAACCCATATGTGAAAGAAACGGCCAAATACAAAGTAATTGAATCGTAAAAGGTAATGGCTCTGTGGTGTAATGGTAGCACATTCACCCGGCAAGTGAGATATCCGTGTTCGAGTCCCGGCGGAGCAATTCCCTTTTGTGATTCAATGTTTATTGAAATTATATATATATATATATATATTAATATGAGTGTGTGTGTATGTAATACTTTATATATGCTGTGGGTTGTTCACGACATTACAGTGGAAAAACTAAATGTTTAACGTATACACAAATACAGAAATGGATGTACAACAATTCCTCTCGAGTTGGTACAAACCACTGCAACGAGAGACAGACAAACTGTTTTACAAATGAAAGCGGACGTTAGTCCAATTCAGACCGAGTGGACTCTACATCAAAGAAAGCATTCCAATAACAACTTGTCGTGAGGCTGTTATTGCTACTTGGGAATGTAAAGTTGTTTTACGATGATGTTATTTGATCCGGTTTAGTTTACTTTGCTTTGAAACTTGTTCTTGCAAAACCTTAACCAATGTTTGTACTAAAAGAGACCAAGCAATATGCGATGCCTATAGAAATATTGATATCCAGTTTATTTTGTTGTTACCAATATGAAGAAAAGGTAGAAACAAGTTTAATGGGTATTGTCATTAACCAAAATACTTCTAAATATTATTGTTTAATATTAAATTGTGACTTGCACCATCTCACATATTCTGTTACGAAAGAAAATTATACGAGTAAGTAACCACACTATAGCCTTATTATATTTTAATTATTTTTATTATTTGGTTATATTATTATATAACCTAATTCCTCTTATTTTCGAATTGGCTTGCACCCGAATTGGGGTCTAGGGGCGTATCCCCTTTTGAGCCGAAGGAGGGTTAAATGTATACACTTGGTATTTAGCCTCAACAAAATTGTGTTCTGTGAAAACTTTTTCCTTTTTACGAAAAAAATTCCAGTAATATGTATAAACCTGCAGTATGATTTGTTGAAACCAAAGAAAAGGACTGCCAAAATTAGTTGGAAGTATGTATGAATGAAAATATCCTTGGGGGAAGGGGGGTTTGAAGTAAAGATTAATTTTTAGCGAGAAGTTTTAGTAGTTGATACATCGTCATTTTCCGGCAATGACTGAATGGCGTATGTGGCTTCAGGCGGTCGGTAACTAAGCAATTTATCAGACACTGTGTTTGCTATTTCTGGAGCGAGTAGACGTAGGTAGGAGGGCTTACTCTATAGGTAAATGCATATCTCCTTCTCTTTTCCTTCTTGGCTTCGATGATAAGTGAACAATTTCTTCGGCGAAGTTAGTGTTACTCGGATTCTGACCCTATTTAATTTATAAAGAGATATTTTACTGAGCATTCCATGTTTCTATACATGTCAATTTGTGTTTAGGTTCTTGGAGAGCCTTGCTCCTGAATGTGTGTTACCAATTGAAAGCTATGAAAAAATAGCGAAAAAAAATGTGGAAGACTCCGCCAGAACAAATTTACTGACGTCCCAAATTAACAAGAAACGAAATTCCATCCAGCTGCTTTACCGAAACACCCTATTTGCAACCAACTAGCTCGACGAATTACAACTCGTGTATGAAGAACAGGACACAGACAGTGTTGTTGTGATCGAAAACGACTTTAATAACAAAAACATTGAACTCTGCATAGTTCAAAATTTCTATTTGGCTACTTACTTATTGCATACAAGTATCCAAAGGAGAGGGAGTCTCGGTTTGTCTAGAAAAGCAACCTCAAGTTCACATTTTTTTCCAATCAGTGAGGAAAAGTTAGATGCAGCTGGCGTCAAAGGCGACGTCAATAACTAAAAAACAATAATTTTCTGTTTTTACAGGTCTCGCAGTAGTAGCAAAGATGTGTTTTATTTTTAATTAGAATGTTTTTTGACAGACTTGACCAACCTTAAGCTGAATTATATCCTGATAGGAGACTTCAATGTCGACACGCTGAACAAACAAATCCAACCATAAAAACACTTGTATCAATGCTTTAATCGTTAAAAACTCGCCTTTAACCCTTTTTAATGGGAATGGAATTTTACAATGTGAGCGAGTTTTTAGCGTTCAGTGACTGGATAGTGTAAATATGATGTATGCCAAAGAAGGTACTATACAAGCTAGCGCGTTTTATAACCAGGTAATAGGCGAGGTGTTCAAAAACATGTCTTCCACTTTTTGGTGAGATGTCTCTTTGAAATCGTTTTCATAATTAATGTAGAATATCCTTCACGTACCGTAATTATCTTTATCGGACAATTCTTAAGACAGCTTAAGGTGGAATTATACGTAACACCTTTGTACTTTTTTAAGGAAAATGAAAATGAATTCCTGATCCTACGACTTTTACTATACTACTATATTTTACTTTCATCTCAAGTTGGCAAAATAAAAGTGCAGTAAGAGACATGTCATTGTAAGCGTGGGTTGTCGCATAACAGACTCGATGTACGACTTAACAGGGTTATGAGGCAACAACAGTGAATGGCACTCTCATTCCCACTCTTCTTTGTAGGCTCCCTGTAATTAGTAACATATCACAATGCGCTGGACGCCCCACAGATGCCTTAATTAAAATAATATTACGAGATGTTTTGATTTTTAAGAATCTTCCACAAGATAACTTTGTTGAAGTCCAAATATCCATCCCCATAGACATTTAGACATTTATTAAGATAGAAACGATGTTTCCTAGCATTATGTTTTATTTAAGCTCTAGCTTTTTTGGCAAATGTATATTTCATCTCTCATTTTTTTAAACTAAATAAACCATAAATTTAATTTACTTGTTACATCTTTATATATAGCTGGAAAAAAATTCTACATGAAATAATTTAGAAATTAGTAAAGAAAAATATAAACTCTAATTTGGCTTCATTAATTTTTTTCATATCTCTAATAAAAAAACAAATATTTTCTTATCATTTCAAGTTTCAAAATGACATACAGTTGATATTTTAAAGCTTAATCCCGTATGAAATAATGAGATTTCTATATTATAAAGGAACTATGAAAATTGCTAAATCTAAATACAAACATTTTGACTTCTATATAGTAAACATCGGTCAGTAAACAATCGATATATAAGCTTGTAACTGTTACAACTGTAACTACAACTGTAACTGTAACTATTACACGGCTGATGATGATATAAACACATAAACAAAAGTGATGCCCTCCATTGCAACAGTTAACGGTTTATATTCACATTATTTATTTGTAAGTTTTTACATTGTAAGTGTCAAAATGTTAATTACATGTATAAGCATCTTTCTTAAATATAAAGAAATGCTATTAGCTGTAAAACTAATTACAATTTAAACTTTTGAAACTTCAACAGCCGCTATTTTGAAACGTGATAGGGTAATATAATATTATTAGTTTCTCTTCTTTAAATATCTATACTGCCTAATTACAATGGTGAAGAGATTTATTCACAAATTTAATGTACATTACTATCAATTATGCATTATTTAGTACAAAAATAATGATCGAAGTTTCGTATAACATACATAAATTACACACCCCTCTAACGTTTAGAGATTAAAAAATGTAACGCTTCCGTAGTGTCTTACAAATGTAAAACGTAAGAATTATTATAACGTAAATTCAGGATAAAGTTTAACCTCTTAATGTCACACACCATAAATGATTGAAATTCTTTTGTGAAAATCTATTAACAAAAATATTAATAAACATATATAAATACTTTAACGTAATAATTCTGGCTTCAAAAATATGACTACGTACCATACATGATACAATGGTGCATAGTAAACGAATTAGTAAGCTATTACTGGCACTTTGGCGTACAAAAGAAACACATAATAAATATATATATATATATATATATATATATATATATATATATATATATATATATTACTTCTTTATTGTTTAGTTTAGTAAACTTACTTGTGGAAATCAACAAAACAATTCTTTCTGTTTCTTAACACATAAATCTACATAACATTTTTCAAATTTAATAGATGATTTATCTTTACAAAAAAGGTGCCTACAACGTTGTCTTTCTTGTATGAATGTTGGCCAGTGTCCAATACTGTCACCGCGCTGTATTGAAGTAGGAATTGGTTTGTCTGGCCAACTTGCTCCTTTTCTTCATGCTCTTGATCAACTGATGATGCAGAGTTTGAAAGCCGTCCTCTCTTACTTAAATATTTCCTTTGTTTGCATAAGTCAGTGATATTTGAAATTCTAACAAATCCATGATATTTTGTCTACGGATACCTTCTTTTTCTCAATTTCTGCTATATAGTAGCCAAACATGGTATAATTGTCAAATCAGTGAAATGAAAAAATAATCGTAAATAATACTTCTTTGATGTAATCTTTATTCTGTAATAGCTAGTCAAACCATCAATAAGATCAACACCACCCATGAACTAATTGTACATAGTAATAGCTCGCGGGCTTGTAATCTCTACTTGTGCTCTGACTTCCCTATCAAAACGTTCAATGATGCTTTGAGGTATTGATTCAACCAGCTATCGAAAGTTTTTGCTGTAATAACATCTGTGTTGTCGAACCATTTTATTCCTAATATCTGGAAATTTTTCTCTACAGAATCTCTAAATTTTTTCTTCGTATATCTGAAAATTCAATATTCTGAAAAAAGTTCTAGGCCCGGCAATCAATTTATTCGCACAGTGCCTAGAGCGGCAATGCCCGTATTTGTCAATTTAACAAATAGCATTAAAGAATAAATTGTCGAAGTAGAGTAAGTGATTCTTAATCACTGGAACGTTTTTAGTTAGCTTCCAATCCATATTTGAACATTGTCCAATGTATGGATAACCATTCACTAACTTGATTTGACCTGAATATATGATAAAGTTGTGCATCCGATCACGTAATACAAAGACATTGTAGCCCACTTATGAGATTTTTGGGGTTGTATTGCTTTAGTGTACAATAACCTATAAATGGAACTATTAGCTCATCTACACAAATAATTTATTTCTCAATCTGGATTTCCTAATACTTATCTTGTAAAACATCTGCAACAGGTATAATTTTAAATAAGCCGTCACGATCATGGCCATATAAAGGAAGCTGCCTTTTTTATATAATTTAAATATAACTTTGACTATTTATTCCCAGCGACGTCTAGAAATGACATCGGAAATTTTGTAAATGCTGGGCCTGAAACTCCAATTCAACCTACTTCATGCTCATGTAACCACCCATTTCTATAAATTGGCAAATTTCAAAGTATTTCTATTGAGTGGATTATTTAAAAATTTTTAGCACTCTACAAGTTAATTTGGTTTTCGATGATTTTACTAAACAATTCATCAGAAAAAATATTTAAAATAGTCCAGTAGGTAGATTAACTGATATTCTTCAGAAGTTGCCTTATTCCATTAAGGAAATTCCGTTTCACTCTAACCTGTAGGTATATCGAAACATATTCGAATATATGTTTCGACCTATCTGATAATTTTCAGCTTCCTCATGATACGATGAGTCGGAAGAGCTGCCTGTAAAGGAAACAGCATACATAAATACATTTCTTAGTATATTTATGGTATTATATGCATATATCTGATCCACACACACACACACACACACACACACACACACACACACACACACACACACACACACACACACACACACACACACACACACACACACACACACACACACACACACACACACACACACACACAAAGTGATGTAAACCAAGTAGGGGTATTAATGATGCCTATTATTATTTTGTTTGTTTATAAATAATAGAAACAGTTTTTTCATTGAAAGGAAATAACAATGCGTGTTGGGTTTTGTCTATTTATCTTCATTCGAATCATCTGCGCAGTTATCTGAGCTGTAATCTGGGGGTAAGAAGATTGTTTGTTCATGCAATCTTCGTACACGTTACATCTACAAATTAACATATTTAGGAAAACTACAGGCAATATACATCAATGGAAAGCCTAGTCATCTAATATGCTAGGTTATGTTAGGTTAGCAACTTATAATGTATTACAATATCCACTATGTACACTATACAATAGTAAAGTAGTTGTATAATTGCGCATTGTGTCACCTATAGCACAAATCACACATGGACAATATCTCCTTTATAGCCTAGAAGCGATTTTGTGGCACAAACCCAACTTTGTTCATAAGCAATTACGTAATTGAAGTATACACTTTGTTAAAACGCCAGATTATAGTTTATAGGTTTGTGAATATCCTGTGATTTTGTAAAGGACTTACCTTGAAACTGGAATGAAAACCTCTTGATTCAGCACATATCCCAGTAATGCACTATCGTTGAAGTTATGAAAACCATGTGACTGGATAGAAAAACAGGATCTGTTTACAGTAACTACCAGATCACTCTACCTGTTCCCTTTGCATAGAGGAAGGTGCCAAAATGGGCCAGTGGTCTAAAGCAACTCAAAGAATACATACGTATCTGCTTAAAGTATTGTTGTGTTGTGCCATAAATTGCACTGTGGTCATTAAGAAGTTAAAACCCCGATTTCATAAATAAAAATTTGGTAAAATAAAGAAATGTGTTCCATAACCTCTGTAAATTAAAGATATTGAACATATTAGTAATATTTTAGAATATTTGTTATTATTAACAAATAATTAAATACTATTATATAAAAGGATCTTAATATCACCACTTAAGTTTTGTCATATTGTGTAAGGTGACATGAAACTGCGAGGAGTTCCCGAGACAAGTCAGTGTCTTGTTACCTTCAATAAAGTCTGGCAAAGTGGCTGGAACTTGATAGTCTCTGGAGAACTCAGAAACCTTCCGGGCAAAAGATAACGTAAGAGGTAGAATATGGCACAGAGACATTTAGCGTAGCACATCATGTTTTCTTGTTTAAATTTAATCAGTACTGGAGATTAGTTGTTCCTGATTAAAAAACATATATATTTCTGTTATTTATTTATAAACGTAGTAATTTTACTATTATTATTCTGTTATTTTCAAGTAAAATCAACTGGCATGTGGCTGCTTGATACTCAGTTACGTCCAGATATCTACACCAGATATCTCTAAGTTTACCATCAAAGAGATTTCTTAAAACAATTTTTTTTATTTATTTCTTTACATTTATTATTTGTTTATTTATTTTTCGTATCTTTGTTTTTTCATTTGTACATTTTGAACTTTTAGAAATTGCATATCTTTTAGTGTTGTATCTCAAATAATAAAGAACATCACTTACTGACATAAAGGAGAAAGTATTTTATTGCGTAGTTTACACATATACAGGCTCACATAAGTTTATAAAAAAGTAAATAAATCAATATATACAAATATATAACAGGTAGCCAAGAGAAATTTTAGTGCCAGCGCGCAACCCAGTAAACTATGAGGATAATTGTGGGATCGTGCTTTGATCGCAATCTAGGTTAGCCCATATAGGCGACGCAGCAAGAAAGTTCCCTCAGTAAATTAAGTCTAGGCAACAAGTGAATATTGCTTGTTTCGTGTAGGATAATTGGATTAACCGACTCTGTGCATTGCTCTGCACAACTGTATTAAGGTCACCGTACCCCTACAGTGCTCACGTTTGTTCTTCAGCTTAGCTGGGGAGCAGAAGTTATAAAAATGGCGTGACCAAATTTCAACTCCATTCTTTTAAATAAATTAACAGTGGTCTTTCTACAGTTATCGACTTCTAGATATTTTAGATCATGTCAATTAGAACCTTGCGTTGAATTAAGTTATAATTTTCCTTGAAAAAGGTAAAAAAACTGAGGAAATAATAGTCTATAATATCAAAACTATATTTCAAAGAACAATAAGGTATTGTTCATAACTCTTATGAGTTTTGTTGTTGATCATATCAACAATTAAAGTAACTAAGACTAAAACTTTGGATAATTTAGGATATAGTGTACGTTATAAACATCGAATTATAATTTAAAACTTCATAAGAGACAAGATAAGACACCTATCCAATATGTAATTAAATTGTCTTTGACATGATTGTGTGGATAAATGAATAGTACAAATTAATCTCCATTAGAGATATTTAATACAAAAATAAATTATTCCCACAGTTTATAATGTATCGGACTTTGCACCATTGGTATGGAAACGGATTGTTTTTCTAGTTATGTTCGCCCAACTAACCATAGAATGTTTCGCAAAACGAAAGGTGTTATGCTTAAATGATTGATTTTTAATTATACATTTGTAAATGGCGTTGTATGTAAATAAAGATCCAGAATAACGTATTAATATGATAAAGATAATTACAAGTTAAATATAAGAAGTTACTTACCCAATAGTCTATAGTGTATTCAAGTAACGTGATTTTATCGCCTTTTATTTAATACACTCTGAGGTTTTCATAACAAAATACTCACAAATACGCATATTTTTGTAATGCACAAATTTCTAGTTTTCTTTACCATGGCATATTTATTCTCAACGGTTTCTAAAGTTTTAACTTCAGTACGTTATCTTACTTTGTCTTATTTTTATGTCATGTTTAGTTACAATACCGTTTGAACTAAATGAGTAGGCTAAAGGCAGAACCAATAATTGTAAGCCATAATCTCAATACCGAACTAATCCGCGGAGGAATACGTACTGTACCGGTGATAGTACATAGGTAAGTATGGAATGTTTTAAATTGTAAGGGTACAACATATAATCGTAAAAGTATATGTATACTTTTACAAGGAGAACTTCACTTTCACATTTCACATTATGTCTAAAACTGAGTATTTTTAGGGCATGGTCATAATCTTAGAAAATTGCTGTAAATGATAGGCTAAGTAGCTTTGGCATTGAATATCTGTTCAGCAATGTACTAGTTCAAGAAAAGCTTGAAATCATTGAATGTCAATTAAAAGGAGATAAAATATTAACCGAGAGAAACAAACTTCCGACCTACATGATTATTGAACTATCAGAAATATGCTCTAAATGTGACTATTTTAAATTAAAGGGTTAAATCTACAGTAAATATAAGGAAATAGCTATATGATTACCGATTTTTGACAATTCCTTTATGGAAGAGTCTGAGCAAAGAGAAGCAAAGCCCTGGTTTTAGCTTAAATTAAATCAAGAATCTTCCCTCACAGAGACACTAATCAAATGATTTTTTCCCTCACAAATAGGATTTATCCCTCCATTCGTTAAGCCATGAAGATACATGTCCAAAACAAACTCCCTTCTTCTGGATGTGTATGTATTAAGAGATAGGGAAGTCTTTAAAGCAATAGTTTATCTAATAACATACAAACCATTTTTATATTCAACAACGGTTTGTACACGAATCAGTATCGAAATTTTTAGCCATCAAAAATATCCCAAGGAAGGAGTTGCGTACTCTCTTTTTGACAGAGTAAAGAGCTTTTGCTAAATAAATAGTTAACAGATGAAATTAAAAACAATGAATAAGATCTTATAAAAATGGATTTCCTTAGAAAGCCATAAACAAGGATAAATGGGGGAAAACCCCTGATTTAGAAAGCGAAAATAAAGAAAGATTTACTTAAATGTCAATCTCTTATGTTCAGGGATTATTGGTGGAAATTAGAAGAGAAGACAGGAAATATATAAAACTTTTAAGCAAAGTCACATAAAAACCAAATCATAAATACATACATGACCCAAAGAACTGTTTTTGCGGTATATGTTTGTGTATTTGGGAATACAAAGGCGATAAAAATACAACTAAATTTGAGAATGAAAGAGCATAAAGAACATACGAAAAAATATCTAGTGGAAAACTCAAAAACTGCTCTACACTGCTGGTCTGAAAATCATTACTTAATATGGTTTGAAGTTAATGTAATATACTAAGAGGACAATGTTTCCAATTTAATGTTATGGAAGCTAATTCATACTTAACATTAGATGACAAACTATTAAGTAAATTTTCTGTTGAGATGAGGCCACATTGCCTATCAATATTAAAAATATAAACTAAGAAATCTGAAAATATACCACAGGAAATCTAGCATTTAGTTTCTTCAACTTCGTTAGTTCGGGTGTCACGTGTTACTTGTGACGTGTTGGCTCCTGTGCAGTGAGACCGCTTGGTTCATTCACTCCAGTCTGGACTGTATGGCAGTCGATATTTTAATGTATTTGGAAATTGTTTACACCTGAAGAAAAGGTAACCCCTCATTATCTTATTGTTTGTGTTATACCTTTTTACCATATATTTTTTAAATATATAACGATGGAAAATTACAGAAATCCTACAATCTTTTTATATCATCCATTGCCATTAACAAATTTAAACAAACTATGTTTTGAAGGAGAAGCTCTTCTTATTAGAATACAAATTATTGCTATAGAAAATATAGGCAATTGTTGTTGGGCGATTGTTTATTTCACTTACAGCAATAAAGCTTGTCCTGTTGTACTAATCACGATCATACTAATTCTATTAATAATATCCAAATTAAAATATAATGTAACTTTAAAATGTGTACCAATGATTGCTAACCTGCACATTTAAAATTGATCATTCTATTTTGAATTAGTTGAGAAATTTATTTAAAATACAGTTATTGTGAAAAAGTTAAAATGATATTGAAACACACCACAAAAAATTACGTCTTATTAATTTGCCTTGTATTTACAGAAATCATTAGAAGTTTTAATTCAACTCGTGTGTTTTAAGAGAATTGATGGCAGCGCTATGTGAGACTTTGAACTTTGGTTCTGGGGTGGTACTGGAATAAACCCTGTCTGAAATGAAAACATCTTTTATTGGAATAGAACCTAAAATAGTTAGTGAATGTGGCTCATAGAAACAAGAACAGCGATGCTAAAATGCGTACATTTTACACCTCATTACAATCTCATTAAAACTTTTACACATGTGATAAATCACTTGTAATATGACATTATCGTATTAAGATAATTTATATAATTATGTGTATAATGTAATGACTATCATTAATTGTTTTTCCGGTCAAAACACAAATTTTCCAATACAATATAAATGTTAAATGTGTCTATCTTACATCTTACTATCGAAAGCCATTTTCAGTCACCAAACATTTCCAGACCAGATATGTTTCGATTTAACATAACTAATCACTAAATAGGGCAACATTTTATTAATAGTATTAATGTTATTAATAGTAATGCTACTTTTATAGTGTTATAGTCATTTCCCAGAAGTAGAAAGTTCAATAAGTTACTTGGATAAAAAAAATGTATAACCCAATGCGATTAAATAATTTTGAAATACAAATATTTTTGTTAAAGATATGATGTAATATCATTAGATAGGATAAACCGAACTGCACCGTATATAAATGTACCATTTACACCAACGGCTATCAGCAGACGATGTATTTATCGTCGAGCCGGTCACAGGTGACCAGTCCGCCATATATTAGTGTCAACCCTCTCTGCACCGCTGTCCACAGTACAATCTTATATTCGTGCTTAAAACACTACATTTCCTCATATTCAAAAATGATTATAGAAGAAATACTGAGTATGTATATCTTAACGGCTTCTAAGCAATATACTTCTAAGTCTTTTACAAACATTTTCCACTTTCCATGTCGTTGATAAATTCCTCATACAATTAAGGTCTTGAAATATTTCAGCCTGGTTTAACCAAAAACCATCTATTGACTGTAGATAAAACATCCACGACGATATAACGATATAGAAATATTTCAATAATTTAATTGCCTGTGCAATGTTTCTACACAATGTGAAACGGAAAAAGTTAAATGTCATAGTTATGCCAACGGCCTCGTATGACTTAGATTTAAGAATACAACACTGTCAAACTCAACAGATTCTTCACACTATTACACGAATTAATAGTTCTACTATGTTGTTAGGTAGATAGTTTTTTTTAATCGTACAATTTTGTAACAAAATATTTAATACTAATATTTAAATTATTAATCAAAAGAATAAGAATAATAATAATCTGTCACATTGTTAGTAGCTACAGTAAGAATCAGAGATTGAGAACGCCAGATTACGTGCAACCATAACAGACTTTCTTGAAGATGTGTGTAAAATGACAAGCTCATAATTTTCAAGATATCCTGCAGACAACGAGACAGGCAGCAACACGAGACATAAAATACATTCTCCAGAACCTAGATAGACAAAGAGAAATTTATCCAGTCTCCAGTGTCATAGATTTCAATGATGCCAAACCCCACTGTGGGTCATACACAATTGCACTATCATGCAACTCAATTTAATATACGAAGAAATTAAGTTTTTCACATAATTTAAATTAAGTAAGTAAAACCTTTTTGGACATATTACGAGAACCGACATACAGGCAGAAGATGTTTCGCCAATCTTCACAAAATAGTCTTCACAAAGGCCTTGTTATACACTCCATTTTCAACCTACACCAAAACCAGTTTGGCTGACAATAAATTTATTTCTTAGGAAAACTCTTGTGATATTAGAATCAAAACCAGATTGTGAGCTTATAGGACTAAAATTTGCAATCGACTAATACACTACTATAGTAAAATACTGGTTGCAAGGTATCGGACCAAGGCGGACCTAAACACCTTTTTAAAGTAGGTGAGTTAGATCTTATATACAGAAGTCCTAAATGAGTATATATACATATATACATCTTAATATATATGTGTATATATATATATATATATATATATATATATTTACAAAAAAATATAAATATATATGTATAAAAAATATATATATTTCTTTTGTACGTGTGTATGTGACTGAACTCCCCTTAAACGACTGGATCGATTTGAATAAATTATTGTGGTGTCTTCAAGTAGATACGAGAATGGTTTAGATTTATAATTTAATTTAATTTAAATCGCTTAATTTGGCTTTTTAAATGTAAATTATTGTTGATTTCGGAACGTTTTACAATGGATCCGACAGACTGCGCTATGCCACGTAATACAATGTGAACTGATACTTAACAGCTGTTAACACTGAAGTTCATCAAACAGGCAAACAAATTTGTTTACATTTATATGTGACAAAATATTAAATTATTGTAAAGTGCTTAATCAGAAGTGTAATGCAGATTGCAAAGACTATTATCTAATTTTGAAATCTAATCTAACTATTGATCCAATTCTAAATTTAAATTGGACCAATGATTAATAAACCATCTAATTAAATGGAAATATTTTTTAAACGCTGCTATAAAAGTATCTTATTTGTAAAAAGCTGTGAATATTTGCACATAATTTAATAGAATCTGGTAAGCTCCCTTGACATTGTGTATGGATGGCATTATGCTGTAGTAAAAGAAAATCAAATGTTAACATACTCTTCCCCTTATACCAGAAGCATATACCCTTATACATATTTCTTGATCAGTGAAAACTCTCACATTGACCGCAGAGACGTTTTAGGTGTACGATATACTTTCGTCATTGGGACAAAAATATAACTATAACACTTGAAATTTCTTAGATCGGAGGTAGATTTACAAGTGCTAATAGAAGACGCTTTTTGACCCAATAGGATCTTGAAAACCAACATATGTATATATTTTATAGATCAAGTAAATACATTAGACCGGAAGTAAATTTAATTAGACAGACCTGAATTTTTTGATCGCACTAAAGTTTAAGAAGTACCAAGTTATATATTTTCTTCATCGGGACAAAGAGGCAACCTATAACAGTAACTTGAACTATTTTTGATCGGAAATAAATTAAAAGAGCCGAAAGAAGACGTTTTATGGCCGAAATTAGTTTCCATTGTTATATATTTTCTTGATTGAAGCACAAGGCAAACTCTACAATTATATTGGAAATAACAAATTGAATTTAATTAAGGAGACGGAACTTGATTCTTTACAACCAAGTTTCCTGAATTATGTATCAATGAAGTAAAAACATATTTATATTTACAGCAGTTTTAAGGCCCAAAGGTCTTGAAAATACATAGGTAACGCTTTTTCGGAAATATCATTTTGTACTTTCATTAATAAAACTTAAAAAGAAGATATCCGGAGTATAGAATCTTTAATATAGCATTTTTAATTCAAGAATATAGGAGACTCAAAATATTGATTTTAGAAACAAGTGCAAGCCAACAGTAGTGAATTAAAAATAATACGAGGGTTGAAAGCATTTACTAGATTAGGTATTCACTAGAGCACTAGTAATACTGAGCATCTCCAGTTCTAGTATTGCATTAATATGAGCCTATATCCACCTTGTTAGGGTATATAGTTTCGTAGAAACTTGTAATATACTTGTGTTGTTTTAGCCCTGTTGTGGGGTGAAACGTGGGGTGATACTACGCCATCTACAGGGCTTACTTTTTGTCGTCATGTCTCTAATAGAAGAGACAAATAACAACCTTTAGATGCTCTTTAGAACGATGCACATTCCTTCAATTAAACCCTAGTCTCATTTATTTAGTCTTCTAATGCAAAGTTTATTATCATAACATACCCTATATACTGGCCCATACCGAATTTTAACACAATAACAACTAAAAGGATTTAAGACTTTAAGAAAAATTTAAAGTACTTTTGTATGAACCTTTTACACCCAAGTTTATGTCGCCACAAAAGATAATAACGTAGTGGTTATGATTTCACTGTTCCTCATTCTCTCTACAAAAAGAAATACATTATAAATATTGTGTAACTGCTGTTTTAGTTAGCCGATTTTTTCATTTTGTAGCAGAAATTTCTAGCTCATTTTAGTCATTTTTGCACTCGTTAACACATTTGTTTTAGATCAAGTACATGTTGTTTGAAAAAACTATGAAAACTTCATTACTTGCTTATGTATTGTTACAAACTGGAGTGTCAGATGAAACTTAGGGAAATGAAGGATTTTTACTTTGTATAATAGAGGATTTTTTATTATTCCTGAAACAGCGTTGCGTTTCCTGAATGAAAGAGTACGACCATATTAATAATACCACAGTAAGACATATTAAAACTGATAACAGTAAACTAATAAACTTGTATAGAACTCCAGTTAACACAAACAATGTTTACCTCTCCTTGATATTGTAGTCCAGGCACGTTTTGGTTATATGGCAACGTTGTAAATAAACATAGCAAGTACTGGGCTGTATAATCTCTTTTACTCACTACCGTAAACCATGCAATTCCATTGAAATACATAAATTCCGTTAATTTTAATGGGGTTTAATCCCTCAATGTCCCTGTAAATAGAGATGATCGAAAGAATACTATGGTTTAATTCTATTTTATCGTGCTTGCGAGACTACTGCACCCCTGTGGTGCTACGAAATACGACAACAATAAAATTACAACCAAAGAAAAATATACGTTTTAAAGTGAGAATACTTCAAGTGCTATATACTACAACGAAGGGATTAAGAAACATACGCAAATAAATTATGATAAGAGTATGTGATAATTATGAAACAAAGTTACTCATCTAGTTCTATAACGTAGTATATTTTGAATGCTATTATATTATTACAAGTCAATCTAACAACGACTTATTCGTAATCGGCATTTAAGATTTCAGTATTGTATATTTTCTATCGAAAATCACTATTCTAGATGTAGGTAATAAGGTTGAAGCTAACGAATTGCGATTAGTATATTATTGAGAATCAATAATAGCCCGAAACGGATCAAATGAGTTTTATTGCGACTAAAATAATTAGGAGAATATTATTGTTTTGAAAACTGGGCTTGGTGTTGCTGTTGATACTGACTATATAAAACAATTCTAATGATCGTTGACTTATAAAATACTGAGTTAAAAGTCTGACGTCATTTTACGACAAAAAAGTCCTATCAATATAGCCTTTTTTGACGCGATGTACAACAACACCATAAAATTATTAGATGCTGAAACGATTGTGCTGTGTGTGATTGTGATTGATCATCTTGTGATAATAGACAACATGATTTTAAAAAACACACATAAAAAAGGCTGAATAAAGTTGTAGTTTAACATATAGCACCAACACAATAAACCCCTCTCTGATAATGAATGTCTAACTTAAGAGTCATTGGCAGAACGAAGCCACAGTTTCTTTCAATAAAAGTGAGGACTGAGACGAATTCTGAGGTTCATCAGTGGTACGCTGCTGTCAACTGTGCCTTGCATATAAATTACTCCTGTCAAAGAAACTGACTGTTGGATGTTGAGCATATTCTTTGTTCATGAGTTTACTTACGACACAAGTAGACTTTTAATATATAAAAGTTAGCGTATGACTTACTTATTTTATTACATACTATGACGAATAATGTTAATCAAATAGCTAAGAAATTATTAAAATTTTATAAAATAATAAAAATTTACGAAGTTATGACTAACTATTCTTTTCTAAATACATTGAAGTAAGGGAAAATACTTTTCAATGTGTATTTGTTTGTGACTTAGATAAACAGTAAAAAAGGAAGAAATTTTTTAACTGTGTGTGTTTTAAATCCGAAACTCATACCGATTTGACATTTACATTCAAGAGCTCACAACTTGCATGTTTTTAAGCTCACTAAACTAAACTCTTAATTAAAAAAAAAATTGTGTGTGCATTCTTAACTAGTTTATATTAGCTAAGACAAGATTAAATTTAACCAGTTACAACGCTATTCCTGATATTTCAGTAACTCATCTGAAGTGTTAAATACGTTTTGGTAGTATCGAGGTCTAAATTTAATGATTAGCAAGGAGATATACAGTAGTATAAGCCCCAAAGTCATGGTTAACAGTAACATATTGCCTCCTGCTCGACTGTGACCTTGCAGCCCATAAATAACGTCTGCTGATAACTCGCTGACCCTCTGCTTTTGCTACTTTGTGAAACCATTTTAATCTATAGCAGCTGTTTGCTTTATTGTGGTATTGCTATTCGATAACATTACTATATTAAGAAATGTCAAATGAATAGTTAGGGAAAGAATTTCAGAGCAAAGTTACTGTCATATTGTAAATAATATCCATTTAAAAACATTAGGTTATAAACCAAAAGTTTGGATGTTTATGTAGATCAAATCTGTACTGCATAGTCCAAAACTAAAGGAAAACATATGTATGAAAAACAACGAACTTAAGGAAACCTACTTCTGACATACTGATATTGCGCATTATGCTTTTAGGTTATTGCTTGATATTTAGGTTTGTTTTATATAAAAACATCAGTAATATTAAGAGACTCCTTAGACAAATATACAATAGTTAGCAGTTACATACGGCTTTGCACGTGATTTTCTATCGAATATCAGTTACGTCAAAAGTATCTTTAAATAGTGAAATAAAAATTCATGAAGACATTCCAGTTTCTTGAGTCATCGTTTTGGACACTCGGAGGATGATCCTTGATACTGTGAACCCCCAACACAGCAACTTCGGCAGAATTTTAAGACCTTCGTGGAGGAGATCTGGGACAACGGTGACCCTTTACATTCCGGACGCTCGTGATAACGCTTAAGGCGGTATTAGTGACCAGATACCTCTGTGGGCAGATTCATGAGGCCACCCGACAAATATCCATAGTGCGCCAATGACGAGAAGAGCCAGGCAAACGTTGATATTAAAACTGTGATTCTGACTTGAAGGGCAAGCAAACTTCCAAGAATAAGCCGAAACCAACTGAGTGGCCTTATTGGGAAGTTTTTTCTTTGTTAAGTTTTGGTAATCCAAAGAATGGGTGCAAAAGGCTCTACCATTTAAAAAATTCTTTTTTGTATGGGAGTATTTTTTTATGCATTGTTTAATATAATTTTGAAAATATTCTGTAGGATTATAATTTAATGTTTAAACATTGTTTACAGAAATAAAGTTTTCTATTTTATCTGGATAGTCCTATTTGTTTAAAATTACATTTGATGTTCCTTTGTTAGCTATACATACGACCGAATGATCTTTTTCTGTTTTGTTATTTAGGGACGTTACGATTTGCTTTTCACGTTTGTTTTTTATTTTGTTCTGTGTATTATCGTTATGATTTTTCAGATTTTACCATTGTTTGATCAACTAATAATCTTAAATTTTCATCCACAGGTAATCTTGTACGTGCTATATCAACATTCTGTACTAATGTTGTGTAATATTTTCAATTTGTTTCGTTTAAATTATGTATAAATCTGTTTTAGTGTAATGTTTTGTAAATGTAGTATTTTATTTATTGCCAATAAATGTGTGAAAGGTTGTATTATGGGGCAAAAATAGTTAACATTTGTATGGTACTTTTAATTTATTTAAATTTATAATAAATGACAATAATATTGATTGATAATTACATTTTCAAATAATGTTCATAGTGGTTGAGGATTTAAAAGATATGCAAAATTGAGGTGAAACTTATACAAAAGCTTCTTATTTCATATGTGTTTTTCTGTTTAATTTCATATATTTATGTTTTTATCTATAATCTATCAGCAGCAATTTGGATTTTTTAGCTATCATTGATTTAGAGTTGGTTTTTTCTTTTTTATATATGTAAAATGTTTAGTTTCAGATATTAATTTAAGCATTGTTTGTTGAAAAACCTATTACAGTTTCGAAATATATGCTTACAAGTATGCAATATTTTCAGCTCTGAAACAGTACTTCTAATACATTGCATTTTTATCACGAAACCAAAGTTTAATATTTTTTCCTATCCCAATATCAGGGAAAAAAACAATACTAACGTTCCCATTTAGAACGAAAGAATAAATGTAGAACTTACGTAACAGTGAAACAAAAAACAGAAATACTGACATTGTCTAGTGGAGGGTTACAAGACAGCTTGTAAGCAAACTACTAGAAAAACTTAAATCTGCAGTTACGTTTCAGTTTCTCCTTACAAATACACGCTGAAGGCATTAGTTCGAAGTATTTATAAATCAAACACTTAAATACCTTTAAACTTTGGAGTTTACATTTTTTAATCTCCATAATCTTTCATTTCAGTATGAATTTATTATTTTACAGTTTTTAAATTATTCTACATTGTTACATACAGAAGCTAACTTATAGTCAGGCATTATAAAAACAATAGATTATCTTGTTCAATATTACAAATGTGTTTTATATACAAAAAGATTCAATATTGACAGTATCTAGAATTTAACTGTCAATATTCTTCATTGTTAAATACATAATATAAATTCCTAAATAAAACCACATAAAAACTATAAAAGTGAAGTAAGATTGAAACAATGATAAAAGATATTAGCTTCAAAAACATATTGTAATGCCTTATGAAATAGTTTCTCTTGAATATAATGTTTATGACTAGAAAAAAGTATTAAAATAAATAAGAAACAATGAGACACAAGCAAGACTGTGAATTTTGAGTAATAATATTAGATGGCAGTGTTTGATCTAGAAACTAAAAGAGAATTGAATTAAAAAGTGAAATTTTGGAAAATAGTTTCGTTTTTTGAGAAACAGTATTATATTAGTAATGTATCTGAAGGTAGATGTAACAATATTAGAAGTTTAATTCTATATTGTAAAGAACGATGTAATTATGTAGTTTGGGCTTTCTAAAATGTGAGGTACTCCTTTCTATAATTTTTAACATTGTACAGAATAAAACTCCATTTCTTGTTTACTAATATTGAATTTGAAGTGTTAATTCTTAAAATGGTTTAAAACTATTTTTTTTCACCTTAAAACATTTATATTCAACTATTTTATTCGTAAACATCAATTAATTTACAATATTCAGAATTAAGCATGAGTAATTGCAGTTTTTTACGTTAATTGTTAACTCAAACTAAAAAAACCTTGAAGGCAAAGGTCTGTTAAAAAAACTAAGGATGAAAACATACCTTGATCGGATACCTCAGTGTAATTACGATTACGCTGAAAATATGTAAAAACATATCAACACACATTCTCAAATCTTAGTTGTTTGCTCGTCGTTGACTGTGTGTTGTTTTTTTAAAGAAGTAATAACTCTCATGTCGTATTTCGAACCCCAAATCATCTATATTTAAATGTTTTTTATATTACAGTTTATATGTAATAGTATAATTATTTTAGTTCGTTCTTAAAGTTTGTATTAAAAGTTCTCTGTTGTTTATGTTCGTAGCATTATAACACAACCTTCCAACAATTTGGAGAAAATAACAAACGCTCTTTTCCTTCCAGACAACCAACACACATAACATCTGAACAACCAACCAACTTTCACTCCTAACGATGATAATAGAGTCGCAAGTCAGACTCTTTGTCACGATGCCCACTTATTACGTTTCTTTCCGTTGTTCATTAGGGTAGATTTATTCCTGACTGGGCCTACACAAAATTCTTGTTTTCAACGTCGTCTTCAGAGTTTGAAAAAATAATAACAACATAGGCCCATTGTTATTCTTTGTTGGTTTGTTGGTTGTTTCTTTGTTGTTAGTTGCTTCAATTGAAATCTAGTTACTTTTTAGTGTAAATTACTTTTAAATTAAAAAAATAACATGTTTAAAATATAATAAGTTACTTCTAACACAATAACTAACTGTAGTCTTTTTCATTCCATAATCTATATGTGTTCTTATATTCCCAGAAATCAAAATCATCAAATATTCCAGTGTTTGAAAACCAATAAGATTTTAAATAGCAATTAGTTTTAAAGTAGGTCGAAGTAAATCAAGTATATTTTTAAACTTTGTTTCAAAACGTTAATTACATAACAAATTCCAAAAACCTAATGGAAGATATATTTTTTTCTGATATTTTCTTAAAAATATATATTTTTGAGTGTTAGTCTTTAAATACTTCAATAATAGTTACTGGCCATTTTATTAGTAATGTTATCCCCCCCTTAAGCTTTGAATCGTTGTTAACTTTGATATCTAAATAATACATATCTAACTCTTTTTTAAATTTATGTATATTTTATTCTACACTCAGAAAAATCCTAAACATTGTTTCACGTTCTTTTTAGAATGTTTTGAAATGTTACAATTTATAAGTATAACCTCTAAAACGTTTAGGCCACTATGTGTCATATAGGCTATTTGAAATGAAACTCATCCATAATGTCAAATAAAATCTATGGACTAAGTGTGATTGACGTTTAACGTTCTAAATTACGGTTTCACTACAACGCCTTCAACTCCACCTGTAAACTCGTCGCTTAAGCATGGTCGAACATTGTGATTTTGTCTTTTTTACAGTTTGTTCCATGACGAAAACACGAAAGTGAATAAGGACAAGTTCTTTAGCAAGATCCTTTGTCATATAAAGGACAAATTATACGTGAATAAAGAATGGTTGAAAGCCTTCTAAAAAGATTTTTATGTATCATGTGTTAATCTGAAATTAATCATTAAAAACATATAAACATATTAATGAAAATACAAATTGTAGTTAATTTTTATAATACTTGCACATTTGGACATTTTGTATCTGCGCTTAAAGTTTTGTTACATCATGGTGGATTAGGCATAATGTATATGTAAGCAAATCTTCATATTTTTTCGTCACGTATCGAGTTAGTTAGCACGTGTATACTACGCAATAATCAACGAAAATTGGTTAGTTGGTTTATTCATACTGTATAAAAAAAAGAAAGATGAAGTGGTTGTTGTTAGCTCTTTTTGAAGAGAAGATGTTAGTTCTTTTATTGGGACCAATCCCACATATTTAGTGATTTCATAGACTGAAAAAATCTGTATGGACAGTACTGAGCAATTTTTGATTCTGATAGTTGCTCGTCATAATTTTACACAGTACTAGAATTAAATCAAAGTTTTCTCAGAACTTTCTTGTGCGATTTACAACAGCATTTATTTAAAACAAAATAGGAATATATAAGCTATACAATTCGTAACTAAGAATAGTTCTTTAACTCCTTACAAGCTCGATAGACTAGTGCTTTGGAGTAAAACCATCAATTTCTAAGTATTTTCCTTGTTTAAGCAATAAATATATTGAGTAAAAAATATCTCATAGTAATTATTCAATGAACTTGGCGGCAAAGAGGTGGATATAAAAAATACGTGATTGCGTTCTGGTCCGAACTTCTTGGTGGCCATTCCAGAAGAATGATACCAACCTCCCCTAAGTAACCGGATGCTGCTGCCGCACAGTGCGGACGGACGTTTTCGTGCATGAGCATAACCGAGGGCCAACGAAGGGAGCAATACGAACAACATAGTCTCGTAGAATAGTTTCTATGTACCAACGAGCATTTAGGTGGTCTTCCAACACCCATCAATACGGTGCAGGCTTCATAATGTTTTCCTCCCCAAAACATTATTGACCCTTCTCCAAAGGGGACTTGTGGCGTGATACAGGCCTGAGCTAAGCGTTCTCCATGCCTTTTCCATATTCGTTGGTGTCCATCTGGATAATATAGACTCCCTCTTGTCTCATCAGTGAAGACCGGTGTAAGCAATGAAGTAGGTTCAGCACAGAATTATGTATGGGCATGTTTCTAAATTCTTAAATGGACTTAGTTCCTAAAAACAACATTTTGGGTATTAGTAATTAATTTGATTGAAACTTATTCTTTGCCAAATGGATGTTTAAGGCAAGTTAAAAGGAAATAGACATTAAGATTTATTTTAGTACTGGTACAATGCGTGTGCATAATTGCGCTACATTATTTTGTCTAGAAGTGTATATATATATATATATATATATATATATATATATATAATATATATATATATATATATAAGCAACTCAAACTGAATCTATCAACCTGTTTGATGTTATATCTATAGTTTATCACACGATAAAATTTCATTGTTGATAAAACCAAATTATTCAACTTATTATTTAAATTATTCCATATGTATGAGCTATACCTGTAATTTAGTGATAGTTAAAATATAAATACAGGCTATTTTATAATATACTGAAGATAGCATGTAGCATCTTCTGATTAACATAATCAAATACATATGTAAAGTGCATCAAGGTAAATTAAACTAATTGATAAATAATGTAATGGCGAAGATATATTATTACATTTAAAAGCATACTTTTAGAAATGATTGGCCACATAGTTGTCAGTTAATAAAAATAGAGAGGTTAGATAAGAAACTAGATTTAAAATGACTTAAATTAATATTAATCTATCAAATTTATTTCCCCATAACTCTGTATTAAACCCAACAAGACCTATCATAAAATGCGTGAATATCATTTATTACGACAAGTGCTATTGCTCACAGAGCAATAACATTCTACTGATATAAAACATGGTACGATCCAATATACCCTCAATATGCTGTCTTTACGGCCATAATCGGCTTTATATTTTATATTTGTATGATATATAATAATACTCGTACTCGTCTATGTGCTTAATATGCGACTATTATGATGTGTCACGATTAAATGTTTCATTAAACACGCTATACCTTCCACACTAAAATACTAATAAAATAAACAGCAAATTGAGTTTTGTATTCATGGAGTATGTGTAGAAACACATTTTTTTGTCTTAACTATATGGAAGAAAATTTAAGTATTTCAATAATGTACCTAATACCAATGCAAATTAGTTTATAATTTTGATTTAAAGTCAAGTTTATAATGTTGAAAAAAAAAACGTTTACAGTTAATTTTTCAAATTGTTAATTAATATCAATACATTTAGAACCCGGAAAATTAAAACTACTACCAATATACCCACCAAAAAGACATATATTATCCATTTTTAAGCACTCTACTCAATTTAATGTAACGTTATGATTATGTTGTTCTGGCATTTCTGACAAGTCCTGATATGTCTTGTGTAATTAGTGCAATTAGTGCAAATAGTGCAAAAGTACTTCCAATATGATAATAATAAACTGTAATATAGGCCTATCATGATTTGCTAAATATTATTGTAATATTTAGTAATAAACATGAAAAATTATGATCCGAAACAATAAGGTTTAATATTCTATATTCTGTATACATTTTGGTAATTACTAACCATCACTTTTACATAACCAATAAAGACCAAGAAAATGATTTGATCTTGCGGGGTTACAGTGATGAAGTGACACAGGTAAATAACAGGAGTGCTGTCCGTATTATAATGCTTTGTATTATCATTGCCCGAAGACTTATGTGTATTCGTCATGTTGACTCAACATCACAGAAGTTCTTAAATTCAAGATTATTTTATTAATGGCATTAAAAATTAAATATTTTAATTTATAACTATTTTATCAATCCAGATAAATTTCGCCGAAGGTTTTGAATAAATTGATTCGAAACCTCAAATTCCATGTCTGACTTTTGTTAACCAATTTCACATTATGGTGAACGTTATTCCCACACAACGGAATATTGAAAGGCCCAACAGAACGCAACTAATACCGATCAACCCAACAATTTAAATTCAACACATTCGTTGGTAATACACTAAATATTGTGATATGATTGTTAATTAATTTGTTGAATCCTGTTCATTATTCTTTCTGTTATGGTAGTTATAATAGTACAGTACGGTTTGCTAGAAGTAAATTTAAATTGACAAAGTAATATGTAAGTTGTTATATGGCTGTAGTTAAAAACTTAATATTATTGTCATCATTTAAATAAAAGTGTTTTATCTTGGGAGAAATTTTTGTTTAAACTGTACCTATAAAATTCCTACTGCTATTTATAATATCAATAAAATTGCAGTAAAAGTATTCAATTTGTACGTTTGTATTTTAAAATTCAGGAAAGGAAGAATAGAAGGTTGTTCGTGGACAATTATAACACCCTTGCATGAGCAAACTGGTGTTTGCGTTAATAAAGCAGAGAACATGCACATAAAGCCAACTTTAAATATTTAACTTGTTCCTTTAAAAGAATAAACAAACTACGTTTGTTTATACACGTTATAAACTTATAAAATTTATCTTTGTCATTCATTTTTTTTCATTTAGGAATAATCTGTGAATGGAATCTGGTGTTTATTATATATAGTATAAATAGGTTTATGTATATATATAAGTTGTAATATAGATCATATAAATATAGGTCGAGATATCTGTAATTTTGCCGCTGCCTCATCAATCTGCTCATCTTGGTCTCTGTTACTATTGAAACTAGAAACAGGGGTTATATTTTAAATAATTTTTCTATCACAGTAGTTCTACGTATAACACTTGATGTCTTACATTAATTTTAAAATTATTACATTAGATTTAAGCCGTAGAATGCAGTTATACGAATATTGTTGCATCTCAGGTCTCTGTAACCAGACCTACGTTTACGATGGAAATTAGTTTATCGGACTCCTGTTGAATGATCCTGTAAGGAGGAAAGGTTTCACTGATTATATTGATACATAGGTAAATGGGAAGTATACATAATAGATAATTATCACATTTTTTACAAAATTTACTGAATAACTTCAAGCAGATTATTTCTATTTCCAATTATTTTGTAGGCGTTTGAGAAAACTAATACCATAAAGTACTGCCACCCTTAACAGCTGAGTAGGCGCCACTCTTGCACTTTCAGCGGGATATTAATGGCAATTCTTTATGGGGGGGGGGGGGGAGAATTGCATTGGTATTATAAGCATCATTAGGAGGTTTCGATACCTACTAGATATAATAGGGAATATGCTCTGGAGTATGTTACATCGCTATCATACCTGGTGAGTATATGACTATTATGTTAAGAAGTGTTTTTAGAAAAGATATAAAGATCTATATATATAAAAATGAAACTGTTCGTGTGTAACAGCATCACTCACAAACGGCTGGACGGATTCGCCTAATTTTTTTTTAAATTTGTTCGTCTTGATCTGTAGAAGGTTATAGGATACTTTTTATCCCTTTCCCGATTCAGGATTCCGCCCCACTGGTTACAGAAATACCCGTAAGAAATGCATTGCAGCAAACATATGTTATTAAGTGAAAGAGTCTTTTCAAATTTTTAATCAGCTGTTCTTTGTAAACATATATAATGCGACAAAAAATTTTTGTTATTTTTGACAGTAACTAAGTAAACATAAATATTTTTGACGTTTCTATGTAAACAAACATTTTTTGACATTTACAACGTGTCACAAATGTCAAATTTTTTAGACACTATTTGAAGGCGCTAAGTTATTATGCATATTTGTCTTTAAGATACATTTCTGATTGACCTTAAAATTTGAGTGTTATACCACTTTATAATAAAGTAAATTTACGTCCACAATGGCTATAAACATAAACATATTTTCTTGATCGTGGCAACAAGGCAAACTCTACATCGGCGTTGTAAATATAATTCAATTAAACCAGAAGTTCATATACACGGGCAAAGCTTACGAAAAGCGTGCAAAGCCGCGGGAAACAGCTAGTATTGTATATTTTTTAACAATAATGTTTCATTTCGTTATTAAGGAACATTGGATATATTTAAAAATGGTATTTTAAATGTGTGTTTGATTAGAATTTTATGATTATCACACCGTTTTGTTCACTTATAAGAAGAAGAATCCCTCCATTGCACATATATCTAAAAGGATCTTACGCTTGCTTCCGGCCGGAGTAACATAATGTTTACGAGTTCTCTATCTGAACCATGTCACTTGAAGAAAGGAACTCTACCTCAGTTGATTCAAAACGAGTAGGGGGTAGAACTCCCCAATGTTTAAGCAACAAAGACTATAGTCAAGACTTAGTTTAGGATAAAATACACAACAGTGTAAAAATCTTTAAAACTAAAGAGAGAGAGAGAGTATATATATATATATATATATATATATATATATATATATATATATATATATATATATGTATGTATGTATATAATCTCTCTCTCTTTAGTTTTAGTTTGGTTATATATATTTAATCACAAAAAGTACTTTTCCGATTCAATTATTTTGTATTTGGCCGTATCTGTCACATATGCGTTTAAATAAGCAAACTAACATATGATCGGAAGACCAAATATCTGTCAAACGACTTTTATTTACATTAAACTGTATAAATGGCAATAGCATTATTTAATTTCAATAAACATTGAATCACAAAAAGTACTTGCTCCGCCGGGTGTCGAACCCGGATCTCTCACTTGCCGGGTGAATGTGCTACCATTACACCACAGAGCGCTTAATTTTTTCGATTCAATTATTTTGTATTTGGCCGTATCTGTCACATATGCGTTTAAATAAGCAAACTAACATATTATGATCGGAAGACCAAATACCTGTCAAACGACTTTTATTTACATTAAACTGTATAAATGGCAATAGCCTTATTTAGTTTCAATAAACAAAATTGCATATATATATATATATATATATATATATATATATATATATATATATATATATATGACTTCATTGCTGGAATATATACTTTTTGGGATAAAATGTGTGTGTGTGTGTGTTTGTGTGTGTGCGCGCGCGTGTCTTTTGATCTTTTGTGCGCGCGTGCGTGTGATCTTTTATAATATTAGGTTCCAATGCTTAAGTTAACTTGTTAGGCAATTTTACCGGTTACAATCAAGCCAGTTAAAAATTATGTAGGAGGATTAATAATACCGTTTCAAAGGCCATCTATTTTGATTGAAAACCCTCCATCAGTTTGAAAATATAGGGATAACCAGACTGATTTCCATAGTTTTGTAAATTCATGCAAGGGTACCTCCGTTACAAGACCGTTATTATGATATTCATAAGTTATTTTGATTACACTAAAATAAATATTATTGCTCATTGGGACTAGATGTGTATATTTATCTAACTCTTCCTTTACAATTCCCAATTTCAGCTCATTTGACAATCGTTATTTCAATAATATTTTACAACACAGTCACATTAATATTGTATCATAATATATGTAATTTATATGTATAGTTGTGTAATTGTAATTATCCTAGGTTAAATTTAAATTCTACAAAAGAAGAAATGGGGTCTTTTCTGCTTGATAAAATATACAACGATGTTTATATGATGGGTATGTGTTGCAAACTTTAATTACTTCTTAAATGTACTTCTCTTTGGTCAATAGTAGGCTTGACTATGGAATATTTTGTTGGGGTGGAGCCTATGAAACAAATCTAAAGCCACTTCTAACTCAACAAAAGAAATTCATAAGGTTGATTAAACGAAAACGAAGAATGGAGAAATCTTTTCCTCTTTTTGTTGATTTAAATATTCTTCCCCTTAAATATATGTTTGTTTATAAAGTTTTAAAAATATTTTATGTCATAAGTGGCAATTTACTAGAATTAAAAAATAGTTACAAAAACAAATTAAGAAAGCAAGAACCAATACCAGTTCCAAAGCCTAACTTAGCATTTTTCAAATAGTTATTGTTTTTTGGGACCTAAAATGTTCTTCAATAATAATTTCTTGAATTATTAGTTGTGAGAATATAAAGTTATTTTCAAAAACATTAAAGAAGTGGTTATTGGGTTTTGATAAATTAGATTTTCTTCTCTGCTTTGATTCCTAGTTAATTAAAGAAGGTAACAGTAAATTTTAGTTTGAATTTATTTAAGTGGATTTTCATTTGCTTTGTAACTGCAGCAACACACTTTTAATCAATTTTGTTTTTGAAGCTTATAAAAAAATTCAAAGTTTTGTTTAAATTTTCTTTCAGCTGAAAAAGATTTTTGTTATGAAAGGAACCTCTCCACAGGCACTTGCCTCTAGAGGCCCTAGTTATTTTTGAAAATATTTCTTATAATTTTCGAGTGTGTTTGTTTTAATTTTATTTACAAGAATGTTAAATTTTTATTTAAGTTTGTTCATTAGGTTTGTACATTGTGTATACATTTGGTTGTTTAGGTTACTTTATTGATTTATTACATTGTGTATACCATTGTATATAATGTGTTATTGTAATATTTTCAAAAATAAATCATATTCTATTCTATATTAAAAACAAGACTGAAGCTTTAAGTATTATCTCAATTTGATGCACACATCAGTATTTGTCGGTTAAGATTCAAATTCATTGTACATTAGAGGGAACACACATAACGTAAATTAGGTATTTATTTATACTAAGTACAACAAATTAATTATAGTAGTAAAAATATGTAGAATATATTAATTATTAAGACAGTAAGCTTGAATACACTTAAACTTAAACGTACTATCGAATTGTAATCTCTGATATGTACATTTATATCCTGAACGCTACGGGATCTAGAAATGTATAGCCCAAACATAAAAGTAGTATAAAATATTTAATGAAACTGTTGGCATCAAAATTGTATTTGAAATAGAATAAGCTTCAGTTTTATTGCATTTATTTGTTTCTAAATATATTAGTGGATTTCAAACGGGGTTTATTGCACAAACCATCATAGTATTGAGTGTCCTTTAATTTGATAGTTTGTTTTGGGTTTTATGGACATCCACTCAGTTTAACAGCCTAGATTAATATCAACAAACAGTACTCGTGAAAATTTATGAACCTACTTATCGTGTTCGTTAAAAATTAATGTACTTTTTCATGAACAAAACTTTATATATATTGAAACCTATGAGTTTTAAGTTTAACCCTGTAAATATCGTAAAGTATGTATTTATATCTGTTATTTACAAAATAATTTGCACAGTCATGTTTAGTCATACGACTTTTATTATATAACTATGAATTGGTGCTAATAATGAAATTTACTAACGAATAATTAGCACTTAAAAACTAACTGCATCATCTTAAAAATCCCAAACGTTCGCCATCAAGGAACCTCATTGTTTGCCAGTGTAACATTTATTATTCTTTATCAAATTATTAATTTGGGTAATATGCTTTTGATTTTTTAAATTTGTAATTTATACTATTTATTATATTATACTAACTTATACTATATTGAGAATATCCTTCAAAAAACTATATTTGTTCTAAACTGTCTCCTTTTAAACTATTTAGACCATTTCTACATGCATAACCGATTACATACTCAATTAAGAATTTTACACACAAAACATAGTTTACAAAATAACTAAGGTGTGACCTAAAATGATAAGATGAGTCCAAATTTTACAGTTTCAGCTTGAGCACTAGTGTTTGAAATCTCTATAGCAAAGATTTCACCATAGAAATTTGTTACTAGGCATTGAAAATAAAAGTTTTTTCATGAAAAGTACCTAAATTTTTAGCGAACACGATAAGTAGACTCATAAATTTTCACGAGTACTGTTTGTTAATATTAATCTAGGCTGTTAAACTGAGTGGCTGTCCATATACCCCAAAACAAACTATCAAATTAAAGGACACTCAATGCGATGATGGTTTGTCTTCACTGTTAACATTACACCATTAGTTAAAGCTCAATAATAGACAGAAAATATGTAATTGAAGACATTTAAACAAGACCATATTCAATATCAGGTACCAATTTCTCTCGGTTGTTTTATTCTTACACAGCTTTTTAAGTAATTCGAAATAAAAATCGTTAAAATATAAAACTACGTAAACGAATTTAATAACAAGTTTTTCCAATTCAACTTTACAAGTTTTTTATGGCAACTTTCCAGTAAATTTGGTTATTAGATACCATAATACCAACGTCGATGGATTATAGTTCATTTATGATATTAATTGAATACCATAATACCAACGTAGATGGATTATAGTTCATTTATAATATTAATTGAAATAATTATGAACGTTCATAATAGTTTTTGGGAAAAATACTGTGAATGAAATTACACTTTAGTTTCATAAGAAACCTTTTTTGTTTTTGATATTTAGTGATTTAAAGGATAATATATATTATTAAATTTTCCAATGTTACATGTAAAAAATAAATTACTACTGTTAGGTGCAATCGTCTTTGTCATGTGCTGAAAATTTTAAGACATAATTAAGCAGTCAAACATGATATGATATTTTAAACCTAATAAGCCAAATGTATCATTTTCAAATAATATCAATTACATATAGAATCAATATTATATTATTTTATATCACTTTTAATTCTATGCCACTAACATTAATAGCTGTAAAGTAATGAGATTGTAAAAAACGTGGTTTAAAAAGATTATTTCAAACTTCATAGATTTTAAGATTCATTGTGTGTTTACTGTCACACACCTACTACATGAATGTAGAGTTTATTTACACACACACACACACACACACACACACACACACACACACACACACACACACACACACACACACACACACACACACACACCACACACACACACAAAGTTTGTATAAGTGGAAATAGCCTTATAATATAAGAAAATAAAGGATAAAATAATATGCACAAAATGACAATGAACACAGTCACCATACATATAACAGTCATAAAATTCAAAACTCATAAAGTAATAATATGCAGGGATAAGACAAGACAAAAAATTACAGGACATCAAGGGGCATTCAGAGCTTGTACAAAACGGTACTCATAATCTCTAACTGTAATATTGTACTGTGGAAAATATATTTCCAGAAAACCGCATAAAATTCAATTATGGGTCGTTCTTGAGCCATTACAGGTCCCCGCGGACAATATAAGACGACCGATGTGAAGGATTCTCAGCCCTCCAGCAGATATCAAGATTGTACCGACCCTGGTCCCATTTAGATGCACCGTAGTCAGTGTCCCTTAACATGTCGACTCTCATAAAATATTATAGTTATAATAGTGAACAATCGTTTATTAATGCTTTTCTTGATTTGGTAGTGCAACTCTTTTTGGTTATTCAATTTCATTCAGTTCAGTCCTGACTGTAACTCTAGTTTACGGTAAACACAACAGTGAACTGTCGACTGAATTCCTTAATTTGTTGTTAAATTTATGGTATGTGCTATTTTTTTCAAGTTATCAAGGAAACATATACCAGTATAATGTTTGCCTTGATAAAGGTTGTAATATTTAGGGTCTTTTTAATACTTTTTATCTTTAATTCGAGAATTTACCGTACGAAAATTTCAATGTGTGGTCAAAAAGTTGACAACAACATTTTATTTTTCAAATCTTGAGAAATAATTGAATCTACTTTATATGGATACCAACAGAATAACTGTAATTTTTTAAGCCTTTGAGTGCCCAGCGTTGCTAGTTTTGACGCTACGAAAAATGCTCAAAGTGCCGGTGTCACTAATTTTGACGTTACGTATTTCGATAATATTTTATATAGTACAAGGTTGTTTTGGCCAAATAACCAAATAGTTGTTTTCAATAGTTCAAAATTTTCGAAAAATACTAGTTTTATGTTATTTCCTTACACTTTGATCGCATTTACTTACCGCTTTTTCCAGTTACGTCGGTCTCGGCAGTGACTATGGCTAAAAATTTGTTCTGATACAATGAGTTTCCTTACTGCTGTAATATAACTACGTTGGTCTCAGCAGTAAGTAGGACTGAAGGATTTTTCTGCTACGGGAAATTTCCTTACATCATTTTTGTAAACTTCATGAAACTGTAATTACGGATAAGATTTATAAAAGTACGTTTGGCCAAGACGAAAGTAATATTTTGGGTGTATTAACCTCATAAACAGTTGGGAATGGGCATGTATTAATTAAGAATTTTAATTATTTTATAGTACATAAAACTTAGTGTCGTGAAAATGCTATTTAATGTAACACAATAATAATATTACTGAAATTGTTGACTCACTGTATTTTTCAGCTAAACACAACAAAGTGAATACTCAGAAGACGTAATGGATCAATAGTCAATGAAAGCTCTATTAGTGTGGTTTATAAGCAGTTAATCGTGCTATCGCAACACTGTCTGGTCTCTTTTATAATTAGCACGATGACACATATGCAACACAAAGAACACTTGCCGCAGGCTTTGATATTAACGATGCTGTTGATATATTCCACCTCACTTCATTATCATATTTTGGCACTACATATCTGCCATGGTACTCATAAATTTGTTTCAACGCATTTACATATGTATTTACATCAAGTAGGTCATAAAATATACACAATAATCCAGGAGCAGGGAGCCGGTTTGTATTGTTCAAGCACAAGCACAAAGCCTGGTCTTTCTATAGATACGTTTTTCCTTAGAAATAAATCGATTGTCAGCGACGATCATGCTTGAAATAGGACGGTATCAAAATTATTAACAATGTAAAATATTAAATTATAAACAAGTATTTTCTTTAGCTTGGCACATTTAAAACCACCCACCTTACATAATTATACATGGTAAATTAGCAACAGATAATGATGCACAGGCTCACCATACGCAGATAATCACGGACCTACTTTATGATGGTGATATACATACAAGAAGTACGTAGCACCACGTGCCATACAGGTTCGCTGAAGTTGAATACAAAATTTAAAATGTATACCTCATGTCATTCTCTGCGGACAGTTAGGCAGAATGACAATCATGTAAAAAATAGTCCGACACGAAAATAACGAATCATAGAACTCATGCTTGTAGAAATAAAGCCTGAAGCGTAATTATTTATGAAATCTTTCTCGACATATCTTGTCCAGTTATATATTCGGATTTTATTTCCATGAAGTTGGGTTTCATGTAAATGTTTAAACAATAAAACTCTACACATAAGAACACTATAAAATGATGTATATGTTGGGATAATAAGGCTCCATGTGTTTATATCTCACATGTTTGAATCTGCTGTAGGTGTATTGAGTACGTTTGAAAATGTATTTATTGCTATTCCTCGCTTCCATCATCATCATAAGAATTATGTACAAATATTTGCTAACGCTGAGCCAAATCCCATGGAGCGATATGTACTATCATCGAACTCAGTGTTCCTCATTCGGAAATAAAGTTTAATGCACAACTTCAAGTCTACAAGTCAGTCCGTTTTCGAGTATCGCACTGACAGTCACATAGATAGACAGACATAAATGAATAGGCTCACGAATGATGGACTCTGCGATTTATTTATTTGTCTCTTGGTCGTTTTTAAGTGTGTAAAGATAAAATGAGAATAACGTGTAATATCTTTAACCCGTATGATACCTTCCCATATTGACCTCCACCAAAATTAGGGAGATTTTCAATCAGTTCCTTACTTTAGGAAAAATGATTTATTAAAGTCAAGAAAAACCTAATTTTGTGCTTATACAATAACAATTGGCTGTGGGTTCCTAGACTATCATCTTTGGCATTTACTTATGACGTATTTAAGGTTCATAAACATTTAGCCAATATTGATATTTAGGGTATAACTCCTGGTAATCTGCAGGTAAAACATGTTATTAGCACTAGTTAAATTGTATTAGTATGTATTCAGCAGTATGGTAAAAAACATAAAGGGAACGTAGTGGTCAACTCTTACAGCTGGACTACCTCCTTCCCCCCATGGGGGAAAGGCAAGAACATTGGAAGAAAGAACCAAATTATAGAGAGTGATTGAAGTGTGGCTATTCGAAGGTAAATGTTTGCCTGATCCATCAACCATGTCAATTACTGAGCTTTCTAGTTTAATGTAGTGATGTTCCGGAAATCAAAGTACAGCCATGTAAACTCACTGTCTTCTTTTGAAAAATGTTTAAGTAAATAAGAAATTGTCTATATAATTAATGTAAGGGATGAGTAACTATGATTCTGTAAATTTATTATTATGACCAATTTCTCTTAAAATTTTGTGAATTTCTTGTAAAATAAAAATTACAGGGTAGGTAATGTGCAATTCAAAACTTTAGGGTTGCTTCTATTATTAAAAATAATACAATTGTATAAAAATAACAATAGAAGAGTTTTATATGTATATCACTTTAAGGGTAGGAAACAAAAAAAACTTCCGTACACATTGTATAACGACCTAAAATCGGATTTATAAAATAAATGTTGATAGCTTTTCCAAGATAGCTGACAAACACGTTTTAGCTTCTTACGTTACCATTGGTTCTTTAGCTTTGAGAAAAACCAATGATAATTATTTACAAATGACCATTTAATCTTTATTTGAAATGCATGATCTTATATTATGTGATGTGGAATTGTGTTCTTATTTAATACAACATTATATTATATTCTAAAGAAGTACTTCAACTTGTGGACTATAAAATGTTGTTGTGAGATCTTTAAATTCACATTTAGGGTTTTTAAATGTTTTACTGATGTCTCATAGTAGTTTAATGCATCAAGCTACAGAGAATAGAGATACCAACTTACACATTACACCACTATAACAGGACATGTACGACTGTTAAAATGTATGTTTAGACTCGTATGTTAAAACAATCTTCCAAACTATGAATCGAAAACCCAAATACACAATCTAACTGAGAGTCAAGGTATACAGACTGAGAGGCGCCAAGTTATTGCGAAGGATGCCGTATTTCGACAAGATATTTGCGGTTCAATTTACGTTGTTTTCCGCCACAGAACTTTACTGCGTTTTCCTGTGTTTTGTTCAGTAAATGGTTTGTTATATTTGGTGTAGCATCGGCCTTCAAATTTGTATGTTGTTTCAGAATTTCTCTACCCTCTTTTATCAAGTACATTGAAATTATAACAGGATGAATAATTGTAGTCCTGTCCTGGTATGGTATGGAGATTTCATTCCTCCCAATCTTGGCCTTATGTGGGAAGTTTCACAAAAAGTATAAAGGTTTAATAATAAACCCTAATAGGAACCAAATCTCAGTTAAATATATGAATAGGTCTAATAATGGTCTAATAACTCCTCATCAGGAATTCTTCCCGTCAACTTGAACAAAAGTGAAATCGAATACCGTCCCTGCTAAAAAATACGAACTTTCAAGCATTGTGCAGCATTTCTCGGTATCAATGTTCGGTGTCAGTAGATTCACTTCTGGTAAATCATTTATAGTACCAGTGATATTACACAAAGTAATTTAAATATATTAAGAAAACTAATAACAAGTGCAAGCAGTGCACAAACCCTATGTAATTACATAAAATAGTATTCATATCCATAAAAAATTGAAAATAAAAATATATAAGAATAAATGCAATTCAAACTTCCATCCTATAATGTCTGACCAAATATAAAAATTAGGTTTCTTCATGGAAGTTTGAATATTATCACAAAATAATATTGAAAATAAATATAGATACAATAATATAAAAGCTTTTGAATATGGTTTTAGGTTTACGTTTGTGTACGTTGACTGAGGACATTAGTATCGAGGGAATAATAAACCTGCTGACAATGTCAATTTGAAAAGAAACTACAGCCGCCCAAGTGAGTCGTAACTCAATATCAGTCAATTAATGCTGTAATTTCTAGTTCACAAGCTTAACACAGGAAGTTCTTCCGGCTTTCATCTCCAAGTTTCTAACGACTTGCCTCAATCAGTCGCTCATTGAATAATGAGATCATTATTATGAAGAACATAAGCAATAACAAGAATAATAGGACCCAATATTATAAAAAGTGAAAACATATGATATATAAATTAAAAGAGTATACATAAAAAGTTCACTTTACACGTATTGTAAAAAGTGTTGTAGGGAAATATTATGAAATTGTAGGTCAATAGAATAATGAATGATTTACATTAGAGCAATAGTTTTCATAATAAATGCAAATTAAATATATTATAAAATGTCGTAGATTAAAAATTATTATTTGATACAATATCTTTATTGGTTTATAAATTGCTGTATCTATATATTTTGTAGGGTTCACCTTGTTTCTTATAATAATAAAAGCTTTTCAAATTTGCTCAAGAACGGTTCTAGATTTTCTATAAAATGTGTTTAAAATGTTCTTGCTCTTCAAAGTTATTTTAATATACATTAACATTGATTTGAACAGAGAGGAAGAGAAAAAAATTAACAATACACATAAAAGAAGCGTTTTACAAAGTAAATGTATGCACCAAAGGAGAAAAGGATGAAGTTACATTATATTCGAATTTTATCAGTCTCTTATAGTCACACAAGTATTAAATCCTTTGCTTAGTTGGTGTGGCTAAGGAGACGATACATGTAAACTAATACATATATACCTATACCTTAAACTAGAACATATTAAATCAGTTCATTGGAAAAAATTATTTTGCCTCATATAGAATTGCATGACAAATTATAAGAAGACACCAATAAATAATGTATTCTATACATTTTTCGCATTGTTGATTTGTATTTTATTACTGTATTAAATAAGGTTACGATTTCTGTTGTCAATCCAGTTTTATTGTCAATGATAAATACGCTGTCCCAATATCAAATCATGTCATAAAGCATTTTAAAAACTGTACCAGTCAAAATAAATACATTTACTCATTACAGAACTAAATAACTAAATAACAGACCGCATACAAATACGCACGGAGACAATAATGAAATATAAATATAATTTATCCTAATTGAATGGCCGGCTATCGACAGCAACTTGTCCCATTCCAGGGCAGTCTTGTACGGGTTAGTTAATTCGTTTGGTCTTTAAATAATTCTAGTGATTTTTAACATATTAAAAATGTTTACCGATAAGCAATCGATATAAATAATTATTGTAAGGACTTTATTATAGTATTATGACAGTATGCGTTTAGGCAATAAACCTTCATGTTAATTTACGGTAATATTAATATTTGTAACGCTTCCACGGAAATTCAGAACTGAAAGAGGTATAATGTCATCTTTAGAAAAGTTGCAGAAAGTTATGGTGGAATATACACAAATTTCTACTTACATCCGTACAAAAAGTATAAGTTTCTATCCAAAGCCGGAATGCAATTACTGTAGTAAGATCTATAAATAATATCTCTTGTGGACATTTGTGTAAAGCATTTAATTGTTACATAACATAGCTGTCTTTCACAAATGAAGAGACACTACAATTATATAATAGTGATAATATGTTTGTGTAAGTGGTAAGTTATTTGCAGTTCAATTTATAATGCTTATCCTGGAAAGAACTTTATTATGTTTTCCTGGACTTATTAAAACAAATAGTCTGAAATGTGTACTGCTGTAACAACGGTTTCCAGAGTTAGTTAAATTTCCAATATCTGCCTTTTTTTAATTAACGGAGAAGCCGATCTCCTTTTAAGCCATACTCTGCCTGTACTCATGGGCTACTGGCCTGTGGGAGGATCTTATTAAACAGAATAAGGGGGAGAGTCCATAAAGTACAAGGTCTGATAAAAATTGCAACAGTCACAGACAGCATTAAAACCTGCGCTATCTCTAACTTAAAGTCCAACGTCTTAGACCACTCGGCCATCGGCACTCACGATGATTTATTTTTCTTGTTTTAATTTCTGTCTAGTAATGTTTCTGGACTATGCTTAATTTTAAATTTGTTATGGCTTTGTTCAGTATATTACGGACATGTACAAAAATGCAGTTGGTTAAAGGAACTAACCAATTTAATATTTTTAAATTTTAGTGCTGATAATTTTTAGTTTCTTAGTCAAAGTCATTTATTTCCATGAGTTAACTATTAACAAAATATGTGAGAGACCTACCTTATATATAGTTTAAATCATTAAAATTATGTTTTCATCTTTTTGTGTTTTATATTCACAGCTTGAGCAATCCAATTCACACATAACGGGACGCGTTTCGCTCAAGTGTAGGCCTACACCAACACTGTGTTTTTAATTGTGTTAGTTTGCGTTTGGCAATGGATTGATCAAGCGAAACGCGTCACGCCAAAACTAAATTGGATAAATCAAGCTTTAAGAATATAAGATTTATACCAGCAACCCCAGAACCAGAACTAAATAAATATGTTTTCAGTGAACTTTTATATTAAATACGATCCTCAATACACCAAAATATTTTCCAACGTATATCCCACAAACATGAGTGTACTATAATACTTGTTAAAGGGTGAACCGGTCGCTGGAAGCACGGTTTAATGGAATTTGGATTCATGGTAGAGATTCACGAAGGTGGAGACTCGGTCTAATAGAATTTGGATTCACACGTAATTGACAGGCAGAATAATACTGAAAAGAAGATCAAATTTCATGTTAAATGAAGAAGTGACGACTTTAGTAAGAACTGTGAAAATTTTAATTTTCCGCTTGCACACAAAGAACACACGCTTAACAACCCATCTACATTTTAATTATGAATTGTAGTTTCTAAATTATATCTTTCACATATTATAAAAAATACAATTATGAATTTGAAGTATCACCCAAAGAACTACAAAATGATTTGAATGCTCAAAGTTATCTAACAAATATGTATAGTCTGGAGTATACAAAATTAATTGTAGTGACTGTGAAAGTTGTCATAATGACAAAGTGGCAGAAGTGTTAATAAAAGGTTTAAAGAAAATATACAATCAAAGTTTAAAACTTTGGCATATTCATCTTTGAGAAAGAAGGAATCCATTTTAAATCACATACTATATAACATAATGTTTCTGTTTGTCCCGGAGAACGTCTGATCCTTTCCATTTAAACACGAACAATTCTCTGGAAATTCAAACCAAACATTCATTTGCTTTGTGAATTCACTTTACTTGATAGTATACTTTAGAATACAAGTCAATGTTTTGTTTCCATCCAACCTCACAGTATGCACGCATATTTTGTGTTACATTAAAGTAAGTATCCGCGGGGTACAAGTAAAGGGAGTTTAGTTGGAAGATTGTTCTAAATTGTTCCCCCAAGCGCAGTTTTGTTTGTTTTCATGAAATGCTCATTTTGCGGAGTGCGTTAAATTACTCGTTCTACACAATATTCATATTTGGTGTTCTGCGATAACTTCATTCCAATATTGCATGCGGTATCATTTAAATAATTTTATTTTTTATACTTGTAAAGAAATTATTCAAAGTTTAGCATTAATGATGAATAATTTTAAAAGATTACACGACTTTTGACAATTTTCGTGTTAGAAAAATATGATTCTACGTTTCGAGAAGTGAAATTTATCTTTTCAGATGCCAAAAGCCCCGTATGGTATAAGTTCAAACACACACACATAAAAACATTTATAATATTGTGATAAACATCCTCTTATTATTATGGTTGACAACAAAACAATCTGTACATTAAAAAATTCCATCAAGTATATACCTGGGGTCCGGAGGAACAAGACCACTATAAATCATCTCTCTACACATGAAACGCATTCCGAAAATAACAATACGACCAGAAAAGGTAAAGAATGAGGAAAGTCAATACGTCCAATCACAGGGATAGGTTTTCTAAGACAAAAAACGGAAAAGGATTACGATGGTTGGGAAGGGAGTAGTAAAAGGCAGCATCTTCCTTCGTACGTTTTTGTTCTCAATGTTAAAGTAATAGTATGTATACAAACTGCATTGGATGGCGATTATTTGAATGTTACTATTTGTTTGGATTCCTTTATAAATAGTGACAGGTAAAGTGCTCAAATAATGTTTTAATAAACGGTTTTTTGCAAAATTTATGCATGAACTCTTGATAAGTTCATGGTTGAAAACATTCTCTTTACAGCTTATTATGTTGACTGTTGATTTAAAGACCAGCAATATTAAGCCATTTAACATTTTACAAGCTATGTCCTTTGTATTGCGTTAAGTTGTGTAACTCTCATTTAGTGGTCTTTTTGCCTCGCCTATTCATTCCATATTAAAAGAATTCCTGTAAACGAAATTTAGTTTTGTTTTCGACACAATACTTTGCTATTGTGCAAACCTGTCATGCATTGATATGTGTAGATCTGTTGTAATTTTCTACCTGGGTTCTAATTTTATCCGATATTACGGCACATGAGAGATTGAAATGTACGTGATTGTTTTTGGTTTTTGTTTTGTCAATTTCTTAATAACAGTGTTTCCTACTATTTATTTTGGACTTACTTATGACACAATGAGAGTACGAAGTTCCTAAAAGATCTGATTAACAGTATTTTTCACTTTTTCTTTTGTCTATCTTTGTTTGAGCACAAATCTCCTTGTTCTGTCAAACAAACCGTATGCAACTCCTGCTTGAACGGAATGTTTTTATCAGTGGAATATTTAAATAGTGCCCTTATTATGTTTCCTTTCAATAAACTTTATATTATAGAAACACCTATATCCTAATACACACAATTCAAAAAGAAGAGTTTATTTTGACTTTCTAACTCCATAGTCAGGAAGACAGCATACATGCTGTTAATGTGGTACACACTTTGTCTACTGAGCGCACTATTTCATTGATACTTCGAACCACAATAAATACTGCTGCTGTAACATTTGGTATAGAATATATTATATACCGACTCTAATCCCGGTATAGTAACAAGGACTTTCAACTAGCAATATAGGAATTAATGATGACCATTTTTTAGTAGTTTGTTGCAGTAGTACGAACTTTAAAACAAAAATATAAATTCACCAATGGGGGTGTAATAATTTCTAAAGTATTAATAAGTACTAAACGTAAAGCAGAAAACGTTTTAAATAATCTGTTGTCGTTATATTACGTTTGGCCCCGAAAATAATTTTCGTTACTGATCCATGTCATAATTATTACAGTCTGCAAGGTATATTAAATAAGTTATAGCAATATTGCATCAGTTTTTTCAAAGTTTTAAAGAAGGTGTAATTATATTGCGTTTTAAAAACTACGTATATGCGTATAAATGAATTCATTACTCAATGTAAACAACTCTAGTAGCGTAAAATTCAATACAGAACTCATACCAAAATTAAATAATAATATAAAAAATAGTACTTATCATATATTCAGAATAGCTCTATTTTATCAGCATCAGATCAGATTTCCCTTGTTATGACAACGATAAATGAGTGTTGTATAAATGTAAAGTTAGAAAGTAAGTGTAACACAGAAAACGTACTGGATTTGGTAATAACTGCCTGTATTCCATAGTTCACCATTATCTTCTGACATTACATTTCCGTCACCGAGCACGTCTTTTTGATGCACCGTGTCTCATGTTACATGTGTACGAGAATATAGGACAAATAGAGTGTGACATATGAACAATATCGGAATCTCGGCGTTATATTGTAATCCAGCTAATAGAAGGCCAGGTATTTAGGGTAATTATGCGACAGGTTTCGAGTACGGCATTGTCAAGTTGCATTCTCAACGATTTGCCTTCACTATAAATATGGGTACATACTGAGAGGTTGGCTATGGTCAGGTCGATGAGAAGTCGTTAATCGAACCTCTGCTAATGTTACAATGAGGGAGTACATAGCAGTAAATTCAGTGGTTTAAGGACAGTAGAACATTCAATTTTGTCCACTCTTCGCTAGCAACGGACACATTAGACATTGGTATTCGCCCATTATATGGTGTTCGGAACCTTAATGGAATATATATGTAACTATAAATCGAACCAATTTCTATACCTTTAATTTGGTAGCAGTCTTTAAATTGAAATCTCTAATCCAGATTATTTTTTCTGATATTTCTGACTCTTCCAAGCAAGCAAAATGATACAATTAAGTACGGTAGCTGTGTTTACGAATGTAACAAGGTACAGTCAAAGCTCATCCATTCAAGCTAGTCCCTCTAAAGTGGACATTAAATTACAATACACATGTAGAATATCATAATTTCTTAGAAAAATTTACATAATTTTAGTTTAGTTAATCTGATCGTTTTGTGTTTTTCTTTGTGGTAGTGATTTTATAGTACAACCATCCCTTTTTGCTGAAATTGTAACAATCAATAATTCTTTGCTGGCGGAGATAAAGAGTTTAGCCTACAGGAAGCTGAGTGAAAGCTACTTTGGTCATTTGTAGAAGTAAGTGGATTGGAATAATTCAGGAGTCGTCCTGGAGGGAAACGTTCTCCTCCCAACCTGTGCTCTCAGGAACCTTCAGGCGTGCAGTAATCGTCAGTGGAGAACTTTAAATGGCTGTTGTTGTTGTCAGAGCTGTTTAAATATTGTATCGTTTTCGCATAAGTGTGACTCTGTTAAGCGTACAAACAATTGGACTAAGAAGGATTTCACCTAGTGTAAATGTCACTTTGATCGAATTTAGACATGTAGAATGTTTGCCTTCTTACGGTAATGGCAATAACGTTCATTACTTTTTATTAACATTAAACTTTAATAAAATGTCAGGAAAACAGCTACTATACATTTAACCATACGTTTAAGTGACCAGCATATTGTGAGACAACATTTTCATAGAAGTCTTTACTGCCATTCTAATCAGCAATATTATCTACAGTATAACTAACTTTTCTAACTAAAATATTGCTCTTTAATTACTGCGATTATTATAGACTTAGTCAGTCAGCCTTAAACTTCAATTTGATTTATTCTGAAATTTATCAGGAGATTGTAATATTTTCCAGTGATCAACTACTTTAAGGAGTGTTTATTATGCTATTATACAAACATAATATCATAATGCTCGTAAAGAAAATATCCAAGATGTACCTTTTAATCGATGTAGCGTGGTGTGAAATCACATGCAATGCTGTGGGGAAACTGCTAATTTTTATAAAAAATTCCTTGAAATTAAATTTACGATCAGCAATTACAGATTATGTAATTAATAAAAAAAAGGAACCCAATGCTAAGGAAATAATTATAGAAAAATATGGTAAAAATCTGCTTCTTAAAATACTAGTAAAACCTAAGACTGTAATTCCAGTAAATATCTATTTGGATGTAGAAAATATGGCATTAATTGCAATGGATCAAGAACTTGAATAAATTGTTAAATAATTATTTCATCTTTATGTGAATATTTATAAATAAATTACAAACAACTGAAAGAAAAAACCTTTAGAAAAGTATAGACGTATATGGTATTCTTCGTAAATAATTTCAGAAAACACGTATTTCAAGCAGTAAAAAGATTAAATGTATGCAAAAGAGCCAAGCTGTAAAAGCTACAGTCAACTTGTGAAACCAAAGAGACGCCGATGAATTATTGATATATGAGATGTTTTAATAAATATTTACTGTTAAATTTTTATTGGTATTCCAAGAAAGAGCTTTATGTGAATTCAATGTACTTTATAAAAAAATGGTTTCTTTTTGAAACATGAAAACATACTGTAGATTTTTAAGAAGGTAATGTTTTATTTCGTATCCTCATTGTTATAAGGGTTTTCTCAAATGTTTAAACTTATGTGCCTGTTAAACATCTGCTCTTATTTTACGGTTCAAATTGTTATAGCAATGAAATGCTTTCTAAATATATAAATTAGTTACAAAAGTTTGAAGTACAAGATTATATTATTTTATGAAATTATATTAAATATACATTACACTCAAGATGATGTTGCGTACTTTCAAATATGTGGAACTCTGAACAAACGGCAAGCCAATAAAAGATATTTCTACTTACCTGTATCTGCGTTATCCATACAGGATATTGATATTAAAATAATATTATACAATTCATGTAAGAGGATTGATGTTTTAAAATAATATAAATTAGTGGAATTCACTTTTTATGTAGATATTGTATAGTGGTATATCAGAATTAAATAAAATTACATTAGCATTACATTCATTCTTATATAATATACTAGCAGTTACCTGCGACTTTGCAAGCAATTTCGTAGGTTTTGCACCTCTATGAGCACTTCTGGTTTGAGTGAATTATTTTTCCGACGCTATTGTGGAATTGCATTCTTCCCACGATCAAGAAACTATATTAATAATTGTGTATTTACGGTCATTGTAATTTAATTAGATTTTAGTATTTTTTGTTCCATACCTGATTTTGCCTCTTTCCAGATCAAATAAGTATTACATGCACAGCTCTTAGAACCTACTTTTGTCAAAAACCAATTAATGTAGGTTTTATAACAGTCTGTAAATGTAAAGTAAAAGTTAGGCTATATTGTTAATTTGATCTGTACTGCTAGCATTTACCCGAAGCTATGCACGCATTTAGGTGTTACAATTATACCATGTACAATTTGCAAATATACAATTACTGCTGGTTCGAGTGAATTATATTGCCGACAATAATTTTAAGTTTGCCTTGTTGCCAAAATCAAGAAAATACGCCAAGAAGTTTATGTTTATGCCCATTGTAATTTAATTTGTTCTTAGTACGTTTTGTTCCATACTTGATTTTGCTTGGTTTCCCGAGTAAGCAAATAAATAAATAAAAAAATATATATATATATAATCCGATAAGGAAAGCCTAACTCTATCAAAGTGAACTATCATCGATTTTATATCAACACTCTTAAATTTTTTTGTAAATGTTAAATAGCATCATTGTCTTTTAGATCTAATACTTATTTTTGTGTTATGCTTTTTTTCTAAATTGACAAATATTTTAGGACATTTCAAGGTAGAATTGGTATATAAGTTATAAAAGTAATATAAGTTTGGTCTAAAAACACAGTCCAGAAAACTTTCATAGTTCTTTCCGAGTGCTTCAAAGGAGGTCTTCGGTGTCAAATTCTGACCATCTTCTATTTTAGGACTTTTTATAAGGTAGTTGAGTACTTACTAATCGTTGAAATCTAAAAAGTCGCGAAAGGAATGATTACATTTGATAGGATCTTTCAATTAATATTACTCAACTTTAGAGACTAAGAAGGGATTTTCGGTACTTTTAAGACCAGTGAGTGTATTGTGGAGGAATTTTAGGAATAATAATAGGCCTATATTTATGCCAGGAACCGTAAGAATGTCCATGTCAGTACAAGCAGTTGTGTAGTGTACGGTTCAAAACAAATCAAACAAAGGCACTTTTGCAATTTTAATATTATTAGGATGTCAAGAGGCTTTGTACGCTAAATGTATTAAACTATTGTAAGGATACTTTTAATGGATATATTTTATTTTGACATATGAATTATTACATAAAATATTAAAGTAACGGTTATTGTAAACTTGTTAAGTTCAAAATCCTACTGTTTGTAAGCAATTATTTTAATTTATTATTTCAAGTAACGTAACAGTAAATATACAATTTTTGTATTGTTTTTTATTACAGGAAACGTAGACATAAATGTGTTCGACATAAACATGTGTTTTATTCCATAAAGCCTCCGAAGACGAAAATCAAAATATACATTTTGTCATTGTCATACAATACGTATTAAATCTTTATTAAAAACACAAAACAATCAACATAATTGTATTATATTATGCATTATATTATGCTAAAATGAACCATTGATATAAAAGTATTAAAATCAATAAAAATACAATACAATAGAAAATAACAAAATTTATGTGTGCTAATGTAAAACGTAAAATGTGAAAATAAGTAACGAGGGGATAATAAACATGACGATAAGGACAAATTGAAAAGAAAACAAACAGCAGCCCGAGTGAGTCGTAGCCCAACATCAGTCAATTAATGCTGTAATTTCTTGTTCACAAGCGTAACATAGGAAGTTCTTCTGCCTTTCAGCTCCTTGGATCAGTTGCATGTTATGTTATAAGGTTCTATATTAATAGAAACTATGTTTAATAAGACAATTAATCGTTAAATATTAACCATTAAAATGTAAAATATCTTTAAAGACTCAAGAGAAACAATCAGAGTTTAACAGAATGTATAGTGCTATTAATCCCTGTCTATTATTATACAAACCTTGATTTATTATATAACGTTAAAAATAACATAAATAATTCAAGGAAAATGTGTTTAGTGATTAGAATATAATGTAATATAAACTTTTATTTGTGTATGCTTTATATTGAATGTACGGAATAAGATGGCATTTAAGTTTAATATATTTTTAATTATGATTTATTAGTACATGGTCTTACACAGTAAACATTCAAAGTGTGTGTATGTGTGTTTTATTCCATAGGTGTATTTTTATAAATATTTAAGAATGCTTGTATAGTAAAAGGGTATAAAGTTGTTTTTACCAAATCGTGTTTATGATTACAATGTTTGTGTTTAATTACAGAACTCCTGAATATAGTTTATATTATATACATTTATTTTTTATTTGTTAAAGTAATATGCATTGTTATTAAAAGCTATGAAAATCGCAACTTATTGTGCACTAAATTAACTTATTTCAACTTACAAAATGAAATAATGCATAACAATAACAGTATCAAGAAGCAATAGCAACGAGGTATCCAGAGTCTTATGCGTCCCAAGATGATCGTAAAACAAAATACATCGATATTTTATTGGACTCCATAATCTTTATTTCGTATCAGAAGATATTTTATTGTTTACTATGCTGTGTAGTAAATCATGATTGAAAATAAACGTGTTTTTGATTACATTACACATTTATGGACTAAAACGTTAACTAATTAATTTCATTCAAATCCATTCTTGCCATAAATATATCTCACATCCGAATCTGAAGATGATGAAACTAACTTATAATCTCTTCTTAAGTATACAACTAATCTAACTTATGGTTTAAATATAGGTTCAATAAATAAATCAACCATATTGTTACAGCATGCACATGTAACGATAAACAACCATCCACTGCCAAACTGACCCGTGCCAAAAGGATAAATGAAAAAAGATGGTGGCAAATCAAAGTCGGTATGAAATTGTAGCTGTTTTATTATTGTTTCTATCAAAATAATGTTTTTATATCTATACATCAGCCGTTTTAATATTTTTTCTATCAGAATAATTTTTTTATATATATACAGCAACTAATCATGGATTTACTTAAAGTCGCTATTCACCTTGATACTGTATGTTTCCTTAATAGTTCATATCCCAAATGAATACTAAATACAAAATTAAAACAAACATATAATAAAATTAAAGAATGCGTAACTACTTGAGGTGATTTCTAAAGCATCATCATTGGCAGCCATCATTGGCAGCATTGAGCATCATCATTTTCAAAGATAGAATCGCTCATTGATCAACCGTCAAGGATCAGCTACCCGTTCCTTAAGACAGACATCCTGGCATAGCATTTACCCAATGTAAGACCCCACAGCATATTGCACGTCCACGTTTTAATACTTGGGTCGGTTTTCAATATTATATAATGTATTCAAAGAGCCAGATCCAATATTAGAGTTAAAAATCTTGTCAGTCTGATTGGAACCACGTGACATTCACTGGACAGGCTAATATACACAGGACACGTGAATAAAAACAATTGGATTCTGTTCCGTCTGGCTACTGGCTGGAAAACTGATTCTCCGGGGTCCACGCTAATTGGTCATGTACGGTCTCTTTCATTTAACACAAACGTGTGGAATATAGTTTCTCCAATTAAAATACAATAATTACACATAAATATACATTTATTATATCAGGTGTTCAAATTCTATCTTATATGAAGGAACAAATATAAGTATGATATTCTTACCATATAGCCCAATATACATTACACATGAATATATAAATATATATATATATATATATATATATATATATATATATATATATATATATATATATGAAATTATATCTTATAGCTATCCAACTCGTCACGTCTGTCCATAAGCCTTATATCTTTTGTTAAAGAAGTCTGTATTATGAACGGTTAACTTATTAATTCCATGAAGAACTAACTGAAACTTTCCAAAGTATTAATAAACTTCAAAACTTCAAAGTGAAGTCACTCTGACTCTATTTTCAATGATTGAAAACAAGGTATAATGTAGTAATATATATTTAAAAGTAGGAGTGCATGTTTTGAGTGAATTCTAACTTGAAAATCTTTCCCGAAGGTTTAGACGATCCAAACATGAGTTCTCTGTAAACTTGGCTTATAATCAGGATCCTAAGTAAATCTTTACTCTTTATTTGGACTATTAAAATAATTGCGCGGAATAGCAGATGATGGAGAAATATAATGAATGGTGCGACTAGGCTACATAAACATACGAATAATTTTATTTTCAGAAATCCTCAAACAAGAACTCATGAAATATTCGGAAAACGTTGATGTAGCAGAACTAAGTAACAGAAATAGAAGCGGCATTGAAGTTGGGAAACTAAAATACATGCAACAATTAAACGTCATTAAACAAGGATAGCCCGGAGAAGCCTTGAAAATAGATTCAGAACAAAATGCATTCTGTTGAGAATGAATTTACATTAGATTATCCAATTTTAGCAGCTTCTGATAAAATAAGTCACAATGATATATGATTGGTCATATTGATCAGCTTTTTAGATGATTTATATCTCTGAATCTCAGCAAGGCATATCTGAGGATTTAAATTGTATTAACAATGTTTTGACGTGGTAAATAACGAATTATTATATCATGTGCAAATTAAACTCTTTCATGTTTATCTCTGATGTCACTTGCAGTGTATGTACAAACGCGTACTTTATGGTTTATGTGAACGCACTAAGTGTTAACAGATATAAAAGTGTATGTAAAGTAATTGGAATTTCCTCCGTCTCTATGGTGTTTCAATTCTGAAAGTTTTACTCGTATGCATAAAAAATACAGTATGGACACATTATAAAAACTAAAACCTTTTTGCGCAAAAACATTTTATTTTTAAGGAATAATAATAATAATAAAATTTGTACTACAGGAAGAAATTACAGTAATTGTATTTAAAAAATAAAGATAAAAACTAAAGTATTAAAATAAAATTTTAGGTAAATATATACAAAGTATCAAGTTAAAAGTATTTGTTACATATTCCACGTGTATTATGACATGACAAGACATTATTTATACTGTCGCTTATTTTCTTTTGATATCCAATTATGATTTAATAAAATATATCTTTTTCATTGTTACTCATAAAGGCCCATTACAAACTCGTAAACTGAGTAAATGTCTTTGACACCTGGAATTTTAAAACATTTTGGGTTACTGACACGTATGATATCTTCAGATAGCTTATTGATTAGTCTTACATCAAGTTGAGACGGCTAGCATTCAAAAGCAATAGGTCTGTGCTGTGTGATACGAAATTTGTCCCGGCCTCTAGTTCTCATTTGGCGAACGTCACTACCCCGAACTGAGGCACATTTGAATGGTCATCATAGCATGACGTTGAGAATATAGAATATTCCCAAGAATATAATTTTGTCGAATGGCATACGATATAATCGGTTTCCTGAAGCAACCTTCGAGCAGACACTATCGATGTGATCTTTCCATGTCAGCACTCTATCAAGGTAGATCTCATAGCTACAATCGGTTGGCTTTTGTTTCATGTTGTAGAACACAGAAATTTTATTTAATAATTCAACAATCTACTTTACATGTAAATTCAAACGAATATATAAACACGTCATCAATCCATAATAATAAAGTATTTACTCTAGTCAATTTTTGGAAACTCAAAAAGCCACTTTTTGACACAGAATTTTAAAAAGGAAATCCAATACCCTTTTCCATTAAGTTTGCACATTTTCCAACTTCTCCTTTTGTTCTATAATTAATTTAATATATGAGTGTTACCAGCTAAAATCTATTCCAGACTTCAATCGCCTGCGTGAATGCGTGTGTTCCATTTTTCCTTATTAATTCGAGAGTTGCCAACAAACCTGTTTTACTATTGACACTTATCGGTGGGTGGGTTTAATGACGGTTTGTTCAAATTCTCTACATAGTCCGTTACTAGACTGTTATTAGTGTTTAATATTTTAATTCATCCAGACCAAAAATGTATTATTGTGTGTCTTCAATAGCATGTCGGAGATTTACACCGGTGAAATATTTAAGTAAGGAGAGTCGGGGTTCCTCCCCCCCCACATTAAACTATTTATTATTATAACAATAATATTATAATTCTAATTTGTCATAACATTAAATCAAACTGGAATTAAAATACATTTTGAGATCTAGGAGTGATTTCTATTTGCATTATTTACTGATATACAAACTCAAGAACAACACGGACTAACAAAGTGACAGAGAACCTGGAACTATTTATGATATTTAGAAGGTTTATTACAATAACTGTATTTAGGCTACATTTAATTGTTCATTTAGAACTCTCTTCCCTTTTATTACAAACAAGTTTACTTATATGATCGAAATTCGTATAAAGATTATTATATGGCTATAATTTGCCTGCTTATACCTTGTATGTGTTCAGTATTAAAATTTTAAGTTTAACTAGGACTATATTAGGAGGTAATAATGGATATGAACGCCACAGGTATGTAATTAGAATGTAACTTGTTAGTATACCCTGCATGTATATAGTTGTTGACTGACCGTTGGCAAAACGGAGAGGCTGAAAATATTTAAGTTATGTTTTACCGCCTGTTTGTCTCAATAACGAACTGACCATAATATATGAAACTGTGCAAGACGTATCAGGTCTATAACATATGCTACATTGATTTTGCATGTCACTCCATGGGATTTAGCTGAACATTGGTCTTTTGGGTAAAACGAGAAAATGTAGAATAAGTATATAAACCAATTTAGTACAACAACTATTCGACATTTTGACAAGTAAATTGGTAGTACACTTATACCAACTATCCGCACGATCTGTATCTTTTAAATTTTATGTGAAATTCAAAGTCTACACAGATAAGAATGAGAATTGTGAATTAACCATGGAATTTCGCTAATTATGATTAATTCAGGCTGGCACAATTTATCATTTGTCTGCAACATAATTATTTTCTATGTGTATGTCTGTCCACAGAATCTTATAAGAATTTTGGGAGCTGTTTAAACAACAATGAAGCTAAAATCAACTGTTGTAGTGTTGATAAACTAAAAACTACTCAAAAACAAAGACTTAATTGTTTTATTTAATTTGTTATCCGTCTCAGCATAGTAGATACGAATATTGATATTCCCAAATTTTGTTTACATAAAACTTGGGTATGTGATGTTACATAAAGATGTTTTGTTTAGCACAGTTTTTAAGTAATATAATTTTTATATTTATAAAATATTCAAAACTATTTGAAGACATTATTTATATAAAACTCTTTTAGGAACATCGAGTTACGTTTTAATTACTATTATAATTCACCTGAAATTCTATTTGTTTACTTTAATATATAACAATTTAGGATATTACTGAAAAGAAGGAGTTCTACAAGATTAAAATGTGACATATTGTTTGATTTTTGTAATAGAATTTGATTTATAACATTAATAGATAGATACCAACAACTACTACGACTTGCAGTAATGCTCTTTCAGCGATAAAGAATATTACTGAAAAGGGTTGTATGGATATCAAATGTCCAATATACTCTCAATGGTCTTGAATTTATGGTTTATGGACGTCTCGGAGTTTATTAGTTTCCGAACCTATTGCAGTATTATTTTATTAATGTATTGTTTCGTATTATGGCAAAAACTATCAAAAGTAAGTGTTATGTTTCATATTACAATAACCATTCTAAACTAATTTACTAACGAGAATAAATCTGAACGGATTTAAGAAGTAATATTTAAAAAAATAATCTATCCATATATAAGGTGTTACATTCTATGTAAAACTAGGTTCTATTACTCTGGATTTATCACTAGTTAACATAGCTATTGACAAAATTATGAGAGTTTAAGTAGGATGTTAAAAGAAATATAGTGCGCACGACTAAAAAGTAAGTTATAACAAGTAAACTGTGTCATTGTCTTGCATAATAACAGCTGGATAGGATATAACAGGTGTTTCGAGCAAACCATTTTTGTTTGGACACATAAAGTAATGATGAAGCAACTTAATTTGCCAAAATGTGAAAACGTCGTGTAACACTTTGTTTAATACTTTAAACAAAATCTTTATTACAATTATTTTCTGTAAATGAGAATTTCCTGCTAAATAAAATAAGAAATAATGTGTATTTTAAATGGTGTTTAAATTCAAAAGTTGGTATTTTTAATTTTAAACTACAACAAACAACTCAAAATTGATGACAAGAATGGTATTTCCTCCCATGCTCGATACAGGGCAGAGGCCACAGCCTCCTTTCTTAAGAGAATTTTATTAACGACAAAAATAACAGGTATGTATGTATCTTCACAGGTTACGCCGCAAAAAGCTCTCCAAGTTAAATTTTACAAAAATATAAAAAAGTAAACACGCTACAGTCTACTTTTAACACTCTGGCAAACCTCATTTCAGTTTTCAATTTATCACCAAATCACCAAATCTCTCTTACACCTGAATTTTATTAGACTTATAGAGCTGTAGGAGGGGCGAGAAGGAGCGTAGCTCCCAGCGATCGAATTGTCATACGTTTGTATTTGATCTAATACAATTAAAACCTATGTGTGTGTGTGTGTGTGTGTGTGTGTGTGTGTGTGTGTGTGTGTGTGTGTGTGTGTGTGTGTGTGTGTGTTTTATTCGGCGCGAGTATTATTCGCTAAGAGTAACTTTGTGGAGTTTGCAAGGATTGTGATGGTTAAATCGTTTTATCATCAGCATGTAATATATTGCCGAAATGTATAATTATATGTTTTTATTTCACTAATATTCTATTCTTTTTTCGTATTAACTAAAGAATATTTCTGCGAAAAATCTCAGAATTATTCATTCTGCTGTTTGTAACCAATAATGACGGTAGTTTTATGTTTTCAATACAATCATTTGAAATCCATCATCGTAAACAACGAACTTGGAATAAATGCATTTATAACATAACACATCAACCAGGGTGTAAAACTCTCCAACGGACCCGGTAGTTACAGTTGTTGTCAGCTACATGTGACCTCGTTTTTCAACTTAGTGATAACTAATGACTTCATTTATTCATAGTATATCTGTCACATACGATGTTGAAACTGATTTGTTGCAAGTTTTAAGATTTACAATGTAAAACTGCAGCTCGTATATTACTCTAACACTAATTTAACATCCCCATCAAAATTAATTGGGTTGAATTTAATTACTATTAAATATACTAAGGTTTTGATGGGACACAAACATTACATTAGATGAAATGTTTCACATGCGTAACTATGACAAGTGACATGATGGAGTGTTTTACTCCTACTACGATTGTTTATGACTGCAAGAATGTATTTATATATTCGTAGTTTTCGAGAATTCTTCTAAATAAAGTAACATGACACATAATAAGCACGTACAAATCTTACTAATTAATCCTTATATTTTAGCATTGAAAATTAATCTTATTGGTACATGAATTAATAGATTATTTATTTTCGTAATTTCAAATATAATAGTTAGAAATGTAAATGGTACTGAGCCACACCCCGCTTCCGCTCGCCCGTACCAAGCTAGCTTAACAAAGAACGTGCTCCCATTGTCTCTCCGGGTGCCTGTGGGCGATAAATACGTTCAACTCGCAAACGCTCCATGACACGACCAGGTATAAAATATTCAATAACTTGAGCATGAAACTCATCAAAAGGTGCTCTTCGCTTGAGACAGTCAAGTAGGCGGTCACTTAGTGGTCTCAAGCAAAAGGGGGCTAAAATTTCCATAAGTACCAAATCGGTCATTCCAGGAAACTCCTGAATTTTGAAAGCTTCCTGAAGAAAAGCAAGGAGGTGATTTAACTCCAATCCATCGGCCTTGGGCATGTTCTGAAGTATAGGTGAGAGTGGGTGGGACAACTTGGCAAAGGCTGAACTAAATAGACCTGAGACATCATGGCCATCAACAACCGTCCCACAACCTACATGATTCATGAACACAGGATGTACCGAAGACTTTGAATCTCCAATTGCAGCAGAAATGGCAGAGGATACCAATTCCGAATCTCGGCACCCTGGAGCAACACCCTGAGGACCTGCAGCTCCTCCAAGCTCAGCAATACGAGAATCCGAAATTGACAGAGTAGGAGGCTCCTGAAAGGAGGCCCCTCTCTCTCTGACGGACCTAACCTCACCTAGACTCTCCAGTGCTGACTGTAGGTTTTCAGAAGTAGTAATGGCCCATGCACCAATATCAGCGGTGAGTCCAGGAGCCTTATTAAGCAGTTGCACCCTGGCGCACCAGTGAATAATCTGGGAGCCCAAACGAGCCTTGGCCGACCCAGTTAAAGGCAGTGACCCACTATCAATGTCATCCTCTAATTCTTCCATCCTAGTCTTGCAGCTAGCTAATTCATCTTCCAAACAAAATGATTCCTGCCATGTCCTCTCTAAGTTCAAACAGGCCCTGAGCTGAGCTCTCAACCCCTTTACGTCCTCCCGAGCCTGCTGCCCCCTAGACACGACCTCAAAAACCAGCTCCGGCTTCCGGAGATACTCAGGCACCAAAGAGACGGCCATATCAACTTCAAGACAAACAAAATCTAACTTACTAAACTTAAGTAGTCTCAACTCAAAAGGCAACCAACTGACGAGGCTCAATAAGAGTACCCAGCTCCTACTTCCCTGAGGCAAAAAAAAAACCCAGTAAAACCCCGCACAAATACAATACTATAAAACACGGAATAACTAACACACAAAACTCAACATTACATGCTCCCAGCCCGGGAAACCGCTTGGCAAGCCATAACCACGCTCTGCTACCATCTGAGCCACACCCCGCTTCCGCTCGCCCGTACCAAGCTAGCTTAACAAAGAACGTGCTCCCATTGGAGCGGAGCGGGGCCCGACTCACGGAGAGAGAGCAAGGAAAGGCAAAGAAAGAACGTGGATGGCCAGCCATAGTGAAAATATATATATATTTGAGAAGAAAAAAAACAAGGGGACAAACGCAGACAAAACTACCCAGAAAGGTTGCCTACTCAGGTGCACCTGGAGAACAAAACTATAAGTGGTCAACCGAGACTTATGGATAAAATTAAAAATCTTTATAAACTTAAGTTAGATAGAATTTAGAGCGCCAAATTTCAAACAGGAAAAGCCAAAATCACCCGGAGTCCTGTGGCACAGGGCGGGTTCCTGAAAGGATAGAATTAACCTAAACTTAACTACTTAAAACTAGATAACAAACTGGATAACAATACTTAAATAACAGGCACACTGAGACAATATCACAGCAGGGTATCACAGAGAAATAATGTCCTCAGGTAGGAAAACCTTAGTAGCCCGCCATGGCACCGGTGTAAGGACCCGGCCCAAGAATCATGGGAGAGGCGGACATTGGAGCTGGGGCTCGTGAACCCTGCAAGCACAGAGTGCTTCTATAGCCTGTCTTGCTAGGTAAACATTTCAACAAAGTAAAAGTGTATAAACAAGTTTCAGAAGCCCTGGGTACATGAAAACAATTCAAAAGAATAAAAGTTAAGAATTAAGAGTGAAAAAAAAGAAAATAGTAAAAAAGAATTTAGAAGGTAAAACTATTATAATCAATAAATATACAGGAAATTACATGTTAAAGTTATAATTAACTGCTGTGACATAAGTAGTAGTACAGTACAAAACAAAAGGTAAGTCTAGAAAACCTTTGGTCTAGGCTTATATTAAACTCTAGGCCTATCTAGGCTAAAAACTTAAACTTAGAAACAGGGTGAAAACAGTTTGCCTAGAGTTGACAGAATAAAAGTTAAATCCGGAAAACATAAATCCCAAATTAAATTCCCCCAAATAACAGTTAGCCTAAGAAACAAAAACAATGGGAAAAGTTAAAGTAGCCAGTTTCAAGGGTCAGTAAAAAAAAACAATTTAGCGGCCTCCTAAGGCTGGGAGAAAAGGAGACAAGTTACTAAATAACACATAACTAATAAATACAAAACTAGAATCCCCAGAACCTATAACTTAAATTCAGAACCACACGCTTATTGAGGTTAACCTGCTAAACGAACAAATATAAGTAAAATATAAATAGAGAACAGTTACTCACTCGTCAGTTGACACAGCCGTGTTTAGCCAGACATTTGGGGCAAAACAAAACCCAAAACTAAATAAAAGGGTAAAAACAAAATAAACTTCACTAGTAACGGTCTGAACAGAAGTGAAAGTCGCTACTCTCTCGATCCAGTCGCAGACGACACCAAAGCCTCGAAGAGTCAACGAGAGCAAACACCAACAACAAAATAAAACACTATAACAAAAAAGAGTCGGGAAAACCGAAAGGGGCACGAGAATTTGACCCGGCTCAGACACCCCCCCCCCAAAAGGGAGACTCCCCTCTCCAACAAGGAAACTCAAGAAGCTCTCCCCAGTTAAGGAATTCCCCGGCAAGGCTTTAGATGAGAAATATGTGCCTTTCGATAAACCTTGCCGGTTTGGGGATCTCCCAACAGAGCCGTCACCGGAGTCAGAAACCTAAAGATACGGTGGGGGCCTGTCCACCGATAAGACAACTTTGCAGCCCTTTTGTCCACGGCCGAACTGGTCGGATGAGCTCTACAATATACAAGTTCCCCCTCTCGGAAAGGGTTAGCCACACGCCCCTTGTTATACTTCCTCCTCAGCAATTCCCTAGCCCTGAAAAGATTTCGCCGGGCAGCTGCCCAAGTGCTAGCAACATCAGGAGTACCAGGCGGTGGCAGAAGGTCCCCAATCCTCCAAATATTAGCCAAAGGGTTGTTGGGTGGAAACCCAAACAACAACTCGAAGGGCACCGCCTTGTGACTTTCATGAACAGCTGTGTTAAAAGCAAATTGAATCCAAGGGAGTTCTTGGTCCCACGTCTCGTGATTTTTAGCATGGAAAGCGATGAGGGCTGATCGCAGATTACGGTTAAAACGCTCTGCGTGGGAGGGCTGTGGGTAGTAAGGCGAAGTCGTCACATGGCGGATACCGTGCCCAAAGCACATTCTCTTGAATTCATTGGACAAAAACTGAGTTCCATTATCGGATACTATAGTGGCGGGAATTCCGAAATGTTGGAAAAGATTGGTACGGAGCACCTTAGTCGTGAGCTGAGCTGTGGTGCTTCGTAACGGAAACAACCAGACGAACTTGGAGAAAGCATCTACACAGACAAGCAGGAACTTATTACCTGACTTGCTACGAGGGAAAGCCCCAACGTAGTCGATGAAAAGCTTCTCCAGAGGTCTCTCCGCCACTTCAGATGACAACAGACCCAGCTTAGCGTTCTGGGCGGGCTTGCTTAACGAGCACAGTTGACATGACCGTACTCGAGCCGCAATGTCCCGATCCATGCCCTTCCAAATGAAGAGGTCCTTATCTTCGCGATGGTTTTATGTATACCTAAATGACCGCCCACGGGAGAAGTATGGAAATAATGAAAAACCATCGGTACAAGAAGACTTGGCAGCACTAATTTGGGCTTTCCCCGCTGCCTAGCTCGACAGCAAAGGGTACCTTGGGACAGAAAGTACGGGGGGTGGGCACCTCCCCCTTGAAGCTCACAGATAATATTGGCCAGCTCGGGATCATTTAGTTGATGAGGGAGGATATCCGAAAAGGCCAGAGGACAGTCAAGCAGCACAGCCCCACATACCGGCTCCAAATCCTGAAGTTGGTCGCCGGGAGTATGGTACATCCTAGAAAGCGTATCGGCAATGATATTTTGCGTGCCACGCACATGTTGCACAGTAAATTTAAGGGAAGATATTTGAACGACCCAACGACCAATTTTCCCAAGCTGACGAGGATGAGCGAGGAGCCAAGATAGTGCCTGGTTGTCGGTTTCAAGGAGAAACTCTTTATGTTCTAAAAACCTTCGAAATTTATTTATCCCGAACACAACAGCCAAACACTCCAGCTCATAAACAGATGAACTCTTTTTTTCACAGGGTGTCAATGTGCGTGAAGCATAAGCAATTGGCTGCCTGACGCCATCCACCTCCTGAGACAACACCGCCGCAATAGCCAAGGAGGACGCATCAGTTTGTAAGACGAATTTTCGACCAAAATCCGGCATAGCCAACACAGGAGGCTGCATAACAGCTTCTTTCAACAATTGAAAGGACGTCTGCTGTGTTTCACCCCATTCAAACTTAGCACCCTTCTTGCGAAGCAGATTAAGAGGAGCGGCCAACTCAGCAATATTGGGTATGAAACGCCTGTAAAAATTTATCATTCCCACGAAACGTGCAACTCCCTTTGCATCTTTGGGAGGAGGAAAATCCCTGATCGCCTGGGTCCGAGCTGGATCTATGCAGACGCCCCGGGTGGAAATAAGGTGACCCAGAAAAGAAATCTCACTTTGGGCGAAACTCACCTTTTCCGGGTTGATGGTAAGGCCAGCACCACGCAACCTAAATAAAACTTCCTCCAGATGGGTCAAATGTTCTTCAAAGCTCTCACTGTATACAAGAAGATCATCCAAATAGTTAAATACAAATTTAAACTTGACGTCATGGAAAATAGAGTCTAATAGTCGGGTAAGAGTTTGAGCTCCCACAGCTAAGCCCATAGGAACACGAATAAACTGATATAAATTCCAGGGAACACAGAACGCAGTGAGAGGACGAGATTCAGGCTTCAAAGGTATCTGGTGGTAAGCCTGGTTAAGGTCAAATATGGAGAAAAATTTGGCCTTACCGAACCAATCAAATGCCGAATGTAGATCGGGGAGAGGTACCGAGTAAATCTCAATCTGGGAATTAAGCTTTCTATAGTCCAGGACCATTCTGGACTTACCATTTGGCTTAGGGACCAGGAAAGCGGGACTGGCATAACCTGAGCAAGAAGGTTCGATAACTCCATTCTCTAGAAGTTCATTAATGATGTTCCTCAGCGTTTCCATTTTAGGTGGAGCAAGTTTGTAGGGGTGAGAACGAACCGGGCGGGTATCAGTGAGGCGAATCTCGTACTCAAGAAGCTTCGTAACACCCAGTTTTGGTGTGAGTACTTCTGGGAAGCGGCAACAAATGCCCCTTATAGCCTCAGCCTGCTCCACGGTCAGATGCCCCAACGGATCAGGAATGAAAACCCTATCTCCCTCCGCTTCGACTGCGGCAGCCCCATGAGAATATTCATCCGAAAAAGGTATTGACACCCGCCGAGAAAAGCGAAAGAAACACCGGCCATTGCCCAAGTCCAAAATCATGCCAGTCCTCCGAATAAAATCAGCCCCCAAGATAAAAGGAAAACACAACTCCCCTGCCACCAAAAACCGCCACACCCAAGAAAAATGGTGGATTTTGATTTTAAACTGGACTTCATGAGTGATGGGCAAAGGAGAGCGAGACGCCGTCCAGCAAATTAAAGAACTAGGTTCAACCTGTCGGATGAGACCAGAGGCTGACAACTCCTGGAAAAAACGCAAGGATATCAGGCTGCGTGCTGAACCAGAATCCACAAGGGCCTTCCGGTTCACATCTCCGACAAGGACATCTACACGTGGGCAAACCGAGCAACCCGCTCTCACACCCAATGCAGCCAAGGAAGCAATGGTCTCCTTATTGGTGGATACCCCACAAGATTTGACTTTATTACCCCTGTTCTTCACCCTAGCAGACATCACGCTACCAGACATATTTAGTCCGGCAACTATATTATTACTAACAATATTAGGTTTTCTTGCCGAAGTGACGGAGTTAACAAGGAGTCCAGTTCCAGGTCCCGGAAAATTAACTAGTCAGGAGGAACCAAAACTCCCACGTGCCCGAGGACAATCCCGCCTCAAGTGACCCCTCTGGTTACAACCAAAACAAGTTGGGGGTTGCCCACGCGGGAGTTGCACCCCCTGCCCTGACCCTGCTGAAACCCGAACCTTTCCAGGAGGTTCACTGGGCAGATGTCCCATCAATCTCTCCCTTAGGAAATCCGCATCCTGGACTCCTCTGGATGCAATGCAGAGACGGTCTAGATCCGCCCAAGACGTGGGTCTTGTGCAGAAAACAAAACGACAACGGTCTTCCAGGTTGATTCCCTCCAGAATAATGTCCACCAGTTGCCTTTCGCTTAAGTCAAGACGTAGTATTTGGGCCACCCCTCGTATCTCGCTGACAAATTGACTAAGCGTCTCTCCGGGTGCCTGTGGGCGATAAATACGTTCAACTCGCAAACGCTCCATGACACGACCAGGTATAAAATATTCAATAACTTGAGCATGAAACTCATCAAAAGGTGCTCTTCGCTTGAGACAGTCAAGTAGGCGGTCACTTAGTGGTCTCAAGCAAAAGGGGGCTAAAATTTCCATAAGTACCAAATCGGTCATTCCAGGAAACTCCTGAATTTTGAAAGCTTCCTGAAGAAAAGCAAGGAGGTGATTTAACTCCAATCCATCGGCCTTGGGCATGTTCTGAAGTATAGGTGAGAGTGGGTGGGACAACTTGGCAAAGGCTGAACTAAATAGACCTGAGACATCATGGCCATCAACAACCGTCCCACAACCTACATGATTCATGAACACAGGATGTACCGAAGACTTTGAACCTCCAATTGCAGCAGAAATGGCAGAGGATACCAATTCCGAATCTCGGCACCCTGGAGCAACACCCTGAGGACCTGCAGCTCCTCCAAGCTCAGCAATACGAGAATCCGAAATTGACAGAGTAGGAGGCTCCTGAAAGGAGGCCCCTCTCTCTCTGACGGACCTAACCTCACCTAGACTCTCCAGTGCTGACTGTAGGTTTTCAGAAGTAGTAATGGCCCATGCACCAATATCAGCGGTGAGTCCAGGAGCCTTATTAAGCAGTTGCACCCTGGCGCACCAGTGAATAATCTGGGAGCCCAAACGAGCCTTGGCCGACCCAGTTAAAGGCAGTGACCCACTATCAATGTCATCCTCTAATTCTTCCATCCTAGTCTTGCAGCTAGCTAATTCATCTTCCAAACAAAATGATTCCTGCCATGTCCTCTCTAAGTTCAAACAGGCCCTGAGCTGAGCTCTCAACCCCTTTACGTCCTCCCGAGCCTGCTGCCCCTAGACACGACCTCAAAAACCAGCTCCGGCCTCCGGAGATACTCAGGCACCAAAGAGACGGCCATATCAACTTCAAGACAAACAAAATCTAACTTACTAAACTTAAGTAGTCTCAACTCAAAAGGCAACCAACTGACGAGGCTCAATAAGAGTACCCAGCTCCTACTTCCCTGAGGCAAAAAAAAAACCCAGTAAAACCCCGCACAAATACAATACTATAAAACACGGAATAACTAACACACAAAACTCAACATTACATGCTCCCAGCCCGGGAAACCGCTTGGCAAGCCATAACCACGCTCTGCTACCATCTGAGCCACACCCCGCTTCCGCTCGCCCGTACCAAGCTAGCTTAACAAAGAACGTGCTCCCATTGGAGCGGAGCGGGGCCCGACTCACGGAGAGAGAGCAAGGAAAGGCAAAGAAAGAACGTGGATGGCCAGCCATAGTGAAAATATATATATATTTGAGAAGAAAAAAAACAAGGGGACAAACGCAGACAAAACTACCCAGAAAGGTTGCCTACTCAGGTGCACCTGGAGAACAAAACTATAAGTGGTCAACCGAGACTTATGGATAAAATTAAAAATCTTTATAAACTTAAGTTAGATAGAATTTAGAGCGCCAAATTTCAAACAGGAAAAGCCAAAATCACCCGGAGTCCTGTGGCACAGGGCGGGTTCCTGAAAGGATAGAATTAACCTAAACTTAACTACTTAAAACTAGATAACAAACTGGATAACAATACTTAAATAACAGGCACACTGAGACAATATCACAGCAGGGTATCACAGAGAAATAATGTCCTCAGGTAGGAAAACCTTAGTAGCCCGCCATGGCACCGGTGTAAGGACCCGGCCCAAGAATCATGGGAGAGGCGGACATTGGAGCTGGGGCTCGTGAACCCTGCAAGCACAGAGTGCTTCTATAGCCTGTCTTGCTAGGTAAACATTTCAACAAAGTAAAAGTGTATAAACAAGTTTCAGAAGCCCTGGGTACATGAAAACAATTCAAAAGAATAAAAGTTAAGAATTAAGAGTGAAAAAAAAGAAAATAGTAAAAAAGAATTTAGAAGGTAAAACTATTATAATCAATAAATATACAGGAAATTACATGTTAAAGTTATAATTAACTGCTGTGACATAAGTAGTAGTACAGTACAAAACAAAAGGTAAGTCTAGAAAACCTTTGGTCTAGGCTTATATTAAACTCTAGGCCTATCTAGGCTAAAAACTTAAACTTAGAAACAGGGTGAAAACAGTTTGCCTAGAGTTGACAGAATAAAAGTTAAATCCGGAAAACATAAATCCCAAATTAAATTCCCCCAAATAACAGTTAGCCTAAGAAACAAAAACAATGGGAAAAGTTAAAGTAGCCAGTTTCAAGGGTCAGTAAAAAAAAACAATTTAGCGGCCTCCTAAGGCTGGGAGAAAAGGAGACAAGTTACTAAATAACACATAACTAATAAATACAAAACTAGAATCCCCAGAACCTATAACTTAAATTCAGAACCACACGCTTATTGAGGTTAACCTGCTAAACGAACAAATATAAGTAAAATATAAATAGAGAACAGTTACTCACTCGTCAGTTGACACAGCCGTGTTTAGCCAGACATTTGGGGCAAAACAAAACCCAAAACAAAACCCAAAACTAAATAAAAGGGTAAAAACAAAATAAACTTCACTAGTAACGGTCTGAACAGAAGTGAAAGTCGCTACTCTCTCGATCCAGTCGCAGACGACACCAAAGCCTCGAAGAGTCAACGAGAGCAAACACCAACAACAAAATAAAACACTATAACAAAAAAGAGTCGGGAAAACCGAAAGGGGCACGAGAATTTGACCCGGCTCAGTACCTTTCGTACGAATCAAAGACCTCTAAATCTTCTAATCTTCTAATTACCTTAACAATAATGTTTTATCTGAAAGGTTTTAAATTTTTAATAATATATCCTTGATCTGCTAAATAAAAAAAAACAGTTCTGTTTTTGTGGTCTACGCTCTTATTACCTTTTATTAATCTGGAGGAATCTTGACATGCAATCGCTGGATCTCTGAGCTTATGATTGACTAATTTACTTGATCTTTTCAATCTTTAAACTTTGTAAGTGACAGAGTGTCGTTTTACTTCTATAATCACGCATCTCTGAACCCAATTATATTTAAATTACTCTAGTTCGTATATCCTGGATCTCTTAACCTTCTTCAACATTATATGATGTAGACTTCATTCTCCAAGTAACATAATAATGTAATGTTCTCCTTCTTAATCCTCAAAGTTTTTGTTTGGGAATACGATGTGTCTCACAGATATTTTAGGATGTTTAGCAACATCTTTGTGGAAGTAATGGCAATTTTTGGCAATAGTATGTTGTAGCCAGCAGCTGAAATCGTCTGTTAACAATCTGTTAATATAAGATAAATTTAGAAGAATGTAAGTACATGTTAAGTAAGAAATTTACTCATAATGCAATTTTAATTTCAATACTGTCCTCAAAATTGCAAAGTTCTGGAAGAATTATATATTTATTACCACTTGTTGTCCATATATCACTTTGTATTCAATCTCGATTGCATATTTTAAATTTTACCTGTGTAAAACTACTTTATTTTCATTAGCCCCACGTACACTACTGATATGCTCTGTGTTTTGTAGTACTTAACACAGAATGTACAATTTCACTTAAACACTGGCCATAAGTACCACATAAACTTACTGGTCCACATAAAAGCTTTGTAACAGTAGTTGTGTTATTGGTAATAATTATTGATTCCTGGCTTCGATTACTACATTGTCAGACGATGGGAGGGGAACATTTTGAACACTTACTTTGATCACAGGTACTTAAAAATTGGTGTTTACTTGTAATACTTAATAATTTACATTGTTCAATTGTTTTAAAATTCAAATAGCTATAACTACTGAATGAATTAACCTTTTGAAGTCCGGTTTGCGGCATTGTACTCTGCTAAGTAAGACCTTTAATTAATACCTTGACCTATGCTGCTATTTAAGAATTTTGTCTGACTCCTTGTGGACCGTCCCCCAAAGCGAGTATCCGGTCGGTAATTGGGCAGATGTATGCGTTACTATCACCAGTAAGCATGTGTGAACTTTGGTATTTTTTATATTGTGGTTTAAAAATTAAAAAAGAGGTTCCAGACTTAATTGACACCCTGTATATATATATATATATATATATATATATATATATATATATATATATATATATATATATATTAAATCCTTTGCAGTCCACATACGGCTTTATATTTAATCTCAATCGCATATATTTATTTTTGCTTCTGTAAAATTAATTTATTTTTATTGGTCTCACTTACAACACTAATGTACTCTCAGCCTACGGATGGTTTTACTTAAAACACGGCCTATAAGCACCTCAGTCAACTCACTGTTGTACATAACGGGTTTGCATCATTCGTTAGTTTCTAACATCCTGCATGTACTTTTTATGTTGATATCAAGTGCTCAACGTTATATGTACCATTGGGTAACTCATTATAGTTCACAGTTCTAACTACACACTGCAACAAATACGATTGCTAACAATCTACTACATGTCCAGTACAACATAACAACAGCAGGACGCGGCTCTTTGTTCTGTTACGTAGATACGTCGAAAGTTAATTATGTTATACATTTCTTTACTGCAGACCAGTGTAGTCGATGTTATGATGAAAATTGAAAATTATATGATATAGAATCAATATATACAATAATATAAATAATTTTTAGAAACTGGAAATAACAAGAAAAAGTTTATGTTAATTATTTCTCCCACATTTCTTGCCATTTTGTTTGAAAGTCTACTAAACAGAAGTACCAGGTTTCAATTTAGTTACTTTACTAGATGATCATTGCAGAAATATCTCGCATGAATATTGTAGGTGCCTATATTGAAGTTTGATGCACAATGGAATCGTGTAGTGTATTTGTAAGAGGAATAAAGCACACACAGTATGTTGTGTGCGTCTGAAAGTAGGACATCTAAGTAAGGAGAACATCGTGGCTTGCAAGTCCCAGATAACAGGGTTAATCTGAGACAGGATATTTGGCTTTTCAATTAGACTCTGCGTCGGCAAGTCTGTTTTCTTTGCATATTATTTTCCATTCCCTATGTAAAGCGAAAATAGTTTATTTGTGTATATACAGCTATCTGTTCTGTTACGTAGAAACGTCGAGAGTTAATTGGTACTAATAGCCTTACCATTCTCTGTTTCTTTTACCGTCATATGTACAATATCGTTATTACAAAAGACTTTCATAGCTAACAGTAGGATACACCATTACAGACTATTACTTTTCAATAAATAATGAAAAGACGATAATAAAAGAAAAGAAGTTAGTTTTTGACAATGGAAGGATTGTAAAGCAAATAGGATTTTTTCTGGACTATTGCTATCGTTCAGTGATACAAGAAATTACTAACATTTCGTTTCAAGATCTGCAATCTGATCTCTTCCTCAGATAAATAGCTAGCCTATAGACACATAACTATAATCTTAGTTTAAAATAAAAAATTCATACCTGAGTGTTGTGAAACGCATACGACAGCTTTCACAACAACCATATTGTGTATAAAACCCATGTAAATCAACTCAAAAACATACACGTAGTAACTAAACAAACACTACTTTTACTGAATTACAAATCACAGGTCACAACAAGTTCACTCACCGACCTACCACATAGAATCTACCATGTAAGTTGAATCAAAAAGGCCACCAAGTAAAATTCGACAATATCTTATAATATATTGTATATATATATATATATATATATATATATATATATATATATATATATGAACTAATTTTGTATGTTGAATAGTTGAACCATTGATAGGCACGTACAGCCAGTGATATGGTGGGCACTCAAGAAATATAACAGTGCTGTCTGTTGAGACGGGTGAAATATATATTAATAAAAGTACTAAAACGATATAACCCATTAGTTTGATCTATTACTTAAACACATTCAAAACTGTTATTTACGTAAGCAAAACTTATTTTATTTGATTGTTTGTCAATCATTAAGGATTTAATAATTAATAATAGATTTTATATTATTTAACCTTCAACCTTCGTTACCAATTGAGATTTTTATACCAACTCCTCGTAACTGACGGAGGATGATTAGAAAGTATAAATTTTCAGTTATTTGCTATCGTAGATCATTAATTTCCAGGAAATGGAATTACATATATTTTATTTATTTATTTACCAATGGAAATTCGAATAAAACAACTACATCCACTAGAATCAAAATGGTTGATTAAAAATTCCTTAAAATTATGAAACATCAATAAAAATACACAATATTAGCATATTTTGATTTGGATTAATATGCAGAGAGTCGCATTAATATTTTACAGCACTACATTGGTTTTAAGGAAAATATAATTTTCTTTTACAATTTTAGTCTATAATTAGTGGACACAGAAACGTAGGACTTCTTTTTAAAATAAGCAACAAAATAATAAACTTTAAGATGACAGTAGTTTTTAAATATCAAACATGCTCCAATATCCATCTCCAGGTAGGCTTTGAGATATTGAGGTCAGACACAGTGTTATAGGGCAAAGAATGCTGCATCCACACAATGTATTAAACTTTTATGAGTGGCAATTGTTTGAAGGTCCTGCACATTGTCAAGTTTATTACAGGTCTAATGAGTTTTATTCCATTCTAACTTCGAACAATGGCTAGTACGAGAGACATTTTGAGACGACTATTGGATAAGGTGATTTGTGATTCATGGTTTATGTTACAGGCAACATAAATTATAACGTTACAAACTTTATTCGCCTACATTATATGAGCAAAAAAATCCAGAATGTAATCTACAAAAAATACCTGAAAACTGTAGCTTTATGTAACAACAGGGAGAATATATATTATATAAATGTTATTTTTGTTATAAAACACGACTTATGTATAAGTTTGGCCTTATAAATTTAAAACAATATTCACTTTATATTTGTTTAAACTTTGATTATTCTGTTAGGTAACTTTGTGATCTACTATCATGTTATAAAACATTTATATTATATATTTATTATTAATACCAGTACAGTATTAAACGTTATTAACAATACGCGAAAGTTGATCGCTAAATAGAAGGTATATCTTTGTGTTTATAGATGTTATAGATCTTTGTACCATTTAATAACGTACTTTTTTATGTTACGCTTCACATAGCAAGCTGTATGTAGACCGATAATATTATGACAAACATTTTATAATATTTTTTAATAGTGATCTCTATACAGGGTGTACATAAAGTCCTGCACAGGTATAATATTTTCTGAACGATAACAGATAAATCAACAAGATTTGGTACATCAACACTACACCTAAAAATCTACTTTTTGAAGGAACTATCAGTTTTCTGTAATATCATGGGGACGTCCCGCAAGGAGTCAGAAGGAAATCTTTAATCTTAAATAAATAGATCAATATGCACATCATTTTAAATGGCTTATCTAGCAGAGTTTAATGCCGCAAACCGCACTCGAAAGGATTCATCCAGTACAAAATGGCGGCTGTTCAAAGGTTTTACTTGGTTTCATTTTATTAGTAGATAACCCCAGTAAAGCAAAAGTGCAACCAAACGAATACTGCAGCTAAATACTACATTATGCTTGTCAGTTGTACAGAAGTGAATTATGACGTTAGTTATCCTCAAGGGTTACAAATTTGGTCCTAATATATTGATAACGGGGAAAACCTGATAACAGTAACAATTAGATAGCTCTTATCTTTTGGTCGCAGTTTGGACTTTCCTATTAGCCAGTGTATTCATAGTAGGCTATTCTAGTTTTCTTGTTTTAGTAGTGCTGTCCAACCTTTCTATCAGTGCGCTTTAGTACAAAAGAGTTTGCCGTATTGCTTGTAGTTCTTCAACTACACTATGTCACTTGACGAACGTGAACGTATAACACTTTTTATGATGATTGGTTGGGGAAACAACAGACGATCACAAGAGGAAGCATGTCATTTATTTAATGACTACTTTCAAGAGACGCAGCCAATTTCTAGAACAACTGTAGGGAGAACTGTTCAACGCTTTATGGAAACAAGAAGTGTTTCCGATCGTCATAGGGCAGGAAGGCCCGCTACTGCGACAACCGAAGACAACTCTTTAGATATATTGCAGTAATTTATTGAGAACCCGCAAGAGTCCCTACGCTCAGCAGCACAAACTCATGACATCTCTGTTACGTCTGTTAAAAAAAGTCTGAAAGGGTCCAATTTTAAGCCTTATAAAGTTCATTTGGTGCACGAACTCAACGAAGATGATTTCGATCGACGTATAGATTTTTTGTAAAACTATGATAGCCAAAATAGATCACAACGAAATTGATTGTGTTTTCAAACGAGTGTTCATTTATGCTGAATGGAAGCGTAAACAGGCACAATTGCCGTTACTGGAGTAGCGAAAATCCTCACTGGATGCGGGAGGCACATACGCAGTCACTTAAGGTGAATGTCTGGCTTGGTGTGATAGGTATCCAGTTGGTAGGTCCTTTCTTTATTGAAGGAAATTTAAATGCAATATCATACCAACGTTTGCTGAAAAATGAAATTACACCAGCACTTCGAAACATGGTTTGGAGAACATTTCCAGAATATCTGGTTTCAACAGGACGGAGCACCCCCATACTACGGCATCGACGTAAGAGCCTATTTAAACACTGTTTTTTGGCAACGGTGGATCAGAAGGCGGAGGACTGTAGAATGGCCAGAGCGTTCACCAGATCTGTCTCCATTAGACTATTTTGTTTGGGGTTACCTTAAGGACAACATCTACAAAACAAAGCCTCAAAATTTAAATGAACTGAGACAAAGAATACTTCAAGAATGTCAGACGATTCCTCAAGTTGCCCGGCTAAATTCTGTTTTTATGAGCGTCTTTCCAACTGTCAAATAACCGGAGGTGAACAATTCGAACATTTACTCTGAAAATATTTGGTAAGTAAACATCTTTTTAAAATAAACCCTTTGAACAACCGCCATTTTGTACTGAATCAATCCTTTTGAGTGCGGTTTGCGGCATTAAACTCTGCTAGATAAGCCATTTAAAATGATGTGCATATTGATCTATTTATTTAAGATTAAAGATTTCCTTCTGACTCCTTGCGGGACGTCCCCATGATATTACAGAAAACTGATAGTTCCTTCAAAAAGTAGATTTTTAGGTGTAGTGTTGATGTACCAAATCTTGTTGATTTATCTGTTATCGTTCAGAAAATATTATACCTGTGCAGGACTTTATGTACACCCTGTATATATATATATATATATATATATATAATATATATATATATATATATATATATTGAAAGAAATAAGAAAACTTCTTATTTATTTCTCAACGATTGGCTTGAGCTTTAGTTAGCTCGTGCTGTTTGAGAACAATAGTGGTGGTGATGATGCGTACCTGTACAAGAGATTTGGCTGAGTGAAAGCGAATCCATTCATTCAGTTTTATGCAGCGAGAACAAATTGAGCTATAGATTAAAAATGTTTCATGATAACTGAGCTGAGCTTTATCAAATTCTTGAGGAGAGTTTATGCTATAGACTTGTGGAATTCTGAAAGACCTTAATTACTTCACAGTCAAGATCAGATTCGGTGATGGTATTATGTCTCTCCATAAAATGTTCCTTTTATGGTAATGATTCCATCAACGGTTTATCCATGACCTTTAATGGGTGGTTCAGAAAGGGCAGTAGTGCCCCTGGCATAGTTAAGAGTAACAGTTAATATTCGTGGTAGTTAATAAAAGTCATTTTTTGGACAATTCAATAAAATTCAATGTGAACCATATCCCATCAGGGTTTCTTTGCAACAACATTCATGGCATTGGAATCCGCAGTGCCTCACAAAATGCACCTATTGACAGACAGAAAACCGAAGATAAAATAAGTGCTTACATCCCCTAAGTAGATAGAGAAAATTATCTCCCAGCCCAATGAATGGTACACTTCAATTATTAAAGAAATTCCATTAATAGACTTACACCTCCTTGAACTCTTTGCTGTCCTTGTAATAATTAAATTAAATGTAAATTTATAAATTTTACACTTAAAATAGTTCTTGAAATTTACTGAGGATAGTTTGGCTACGTATCCACATACTCATAAAAATTATGTATTTTCAATTAAAAACTTCAAATTTTGACATACGTTTATGGTTTTGGACTTTTAAAATACCTTCTGTTCACAAAACCTTTAAATACATTATTAATAATACTAAAATAAATTTGGGAATTTTAAAAAGTGTTTACACGGTTGAATACTTAAAGAATGTAGATAGTTTACATCTAAGACTTCCTTTTACAAAAAGTCTTGGTAACTAAGTCAAAAGGTATTAATATGTTTCAAAATGTGTATACTTGACTATTTGATTAGTGGGTTTCTCCATTTAAGTTAGATTAAAACCTCGATTTTTTTGTCTTACTGGTATTTCCCGCACTTTAACGCCTTTACGTTCGCTTTAATTGGTACCACTAGTCGGCTATCATATTCCTTCCCCAACTTCCTTGGTATATCTTTCATATCCTGATGAAATAATTCTCTTCCCTTAAAAATCAAGATTTTTGGGAAGAAGTCTATGTAAGAACTAAGGGATATTTTTTATGATCATATTGCTTCTCAGCTTCACACAATTATTACATTGCTACATTAAAACTTTAATACTGTATTCTTAATCTGTCTATGTTCTCCTTGAATTCATAGATACCCATGAGATGACTCAAAAAATATGTTAATTACGAATTTTTAAACAAATCCCATGTTGCCATGCCCCATAATTGAACTAAGAGTTGGTAATATAGATATACAGTTTCATGTAAAAATCGAAGTCTTTAGGTCAGTTCGTTTTCAAGATATCATGTGAAAGACAGACAAAGATGAGGTAAATAATTCATCCCGCCTCTTTAATGATAGTCATCGCTAACGCTTAGCCAATCAGTTACCACAGTCATATGTAAAATACCAGAGAAAAGTACTGCGGATAATGTTTTTAGTATGTTCTTTAACTTAAATTATTTTGAAAACAAATTTTCGATTAGTAGCAAACACAAAGTAACAGTGTAGGAAACACCAGAAACCGCACAAAAATAAATGTAATCACTGTTTAGTTTAGTTCCATGAATAATAATATTATTAAACAACATATTATCTTACTTTTAAATCTCACTTAGTTTACATAAACATAACCTCGATCACTTTAAGAGGTATTAAAAATAAATGTAAAATGCATAAACGTTCATTTATTTGTTGTCGTGCTATCTGTATTTTTTATTGATTAATTACAGTTTGGTTTATTTGTTAATTGTTGGAATTTTTTTTTCATTTGGTACCTTTTACTAATTTGAATTGAAACAAAATTGTCTCTGATTGCAAGCAATAATTTTACATTGGCTCTACATCATTGGAATGTAAATTATATGAAATAAAATAAATACAAACTCTCGACATTGTAATACATATGTGGTGGAATCAAATACATTGTTTACCAAGAAGTACTTTGGTCTATTGAAAATTCGTTACTACTTAATACCTTAATGATAACACTAACCACAACGTTTATTGTAATATTGGTATATGTATTAATTGTTATATCCCCAAACTCAACCTCCTTTCAATTTGTGGCTGAACCCCATACCTTTCCTTGAAATGTTTTAATCTGTTTAGGTAGATTTATCATTGGCCAAATTTAGTTCTGCAATGATCGTAAAATCAGCATAAATGTTGTTCCTGATAATTATATTAAGAACAGACTGTGGTGTCCTACACCGTCAATCTGTGGCTCAACCATTCTGTCCCTAAGAATGGTAAACTCTATATCTCTCTGTGCTTTAAGATTCATTACTTAAGGTCACATGATAATTCGTAAAAATTGTATTAATTATTTTAACCTGTCAACATTACCTTATTTAAACAGTGCATTTGTACGTCAAGTTAGTATGTTTCCTTTAAAAGACTAGATTCTAATCAAATTCCACAGTCATGGAATAATTCAGAATACTCAAATATTTTTAACAAAATAAAGTACGTGACGTACGTTACAAAATCAATATTACACCTTCACAATTACTATTCCAATAAAATGATATTTTTTTTCTAGAATAATGTAAAAAATGCGACATTAATAAATTCTAAAAATACGTCACTAAATAAATAGTTGGGAAAGTATAAGGTTTCGTATATTTTATATTTGCATTCTTACGCTGTTAGTTACCAAAGTATCGATCAGTAATTAACTCTTCTCATTTACTAATAATGTACTAATTTACTAATTCGATGTAAATATTTTTTACTTAAGTGCTTTCGATTCTAATGATTTTGTACTAAATGTGGAACAGAAATTATTACCTCCAACTATACCTCTTCTCTCTGATGTTAAAGATGAACTAACTAACCAGTTTTTAAATATTAAACAAACTGTGGAAATCGATGACATAACGGTCTAGTATGTCGGATTTTACATCAAAGTTAGAGATAGCAAGGGCCCAAATCCTTTCTGAGAGTTACACTTTTTATCAATATTGTCGACTTATTTACTGTACCACCACATCTACTTCACCTGTTTGATAAGTTCCTCGCACATGCCACTGTTCTACGGGACAGCTAGAAAAAGGCTAAATGGAAATCGGGGTCTAGTTTAAAACAAATTACAAAATAAAATGCAGATTGAAGACTTAAAAAGAGCCGATGAGTCAACTAATTTTTATAATTGTACAGAAATTTATACTAAAATTATACAGCACATTATTTTTTAATTGTACTGAAATCTTGGTTTGTGTTACCAAATACATCTTTGATATTTATTCGTTCAATTACAAACAGGATGGATGACAGCAGATACTAATTAGTGTTAGGTTTCCAACATGTTGATTGCTAATTAAGCCTTGGTAATTGATGTAAACAAATTTAACACGGACTATTGGTTGCAACCCCTTAACAAACGTTTAAGTCACCTAATTACTATCTACACGTCATTTAAAAAATATTAAAGGTTGATAGACGAATGGTTGTACATATATTTATATCATTCACTGAATTGTCATGAACGCCAAATCTCAATATCTCAATGGACGCACAGTGTTTATTTTGTCCTTGATATGATAAAATTATATTTTCTTTAAACCCAGTTTAATATAACGAAGTATACTAAGCGCATATATGTGGGATCCAAGTTTATGTTTCTCGAATTTTATTGGCTGTGGATATTTAACAAATTAATATTTGAAAAAACAAACAATAAAATTTTACGAGTAGCTTATTATTGAACTGAGATATTTTGTACGACTCACAATTTTAGTATTTATTATCTGATTTTGATCTTCCTGTTTACAAGATTTACCAAGAACATAACTAAAAAAATATTATACACATGAAAGTCACTGTACTATACACGCATAACTTATTTTTCCTCAAATATACATGCATTAAAAATATAATAGCACTCCATAAATTATTAGAATCTAATTAATTTCTCTGTATGTTTAATACATATCTAAAACACTAGTAATTCATAAAAGAAACGTAATATTTTGAATCTGAATTTACATTTTAAATAGAATGTACACATTGCTTCTTAAACGTTAAATATAACTTTAAAACTTTCTATATAAGCTTGTTCAATACTTTAGTATACTTAGCACCCAACATTTAAGCTTTGATAAAAATAACAGTAAAATTATAATTAATATACTAAAAGTTTGTATATATCTATTAGCATTTCCTCGGGGCTTCGTACGGAATTTCTTTCAGAGTAATACGGAAGTCACAGGCATATACTTTCTTAACAGTTAGGAGAGAGTATTTGGGGTCCTGAAGTCAGACATTGGAACAGATTATAGTGAATAACATCAAATTACTTAATCGAATCTATCCCTCTGCTAAATTCCAGATTAATTGCTATAAAATTTTTCTGTAACATCGGTACTATTTTAAAAACATTGTGGAGAAAAGTCAGAGCTTTCTTAGTGAAAGCACTTATGATGTATTACGATGAGCCTATAATACTTTAGAAATGGAAGTAGGCACACATCATGTATATCAGGTATACATTTTTCAGTGTTCGCGATTAACAACATTTGAGGTTAAGTTAAATCGTGGGTAACTCTTTTTACCAGCTCTTAAAATATAGATTATACTTAAAAGAATGTTTCATACAATAAATACAATCATAGGAATACAATAGTAAATTGAGGAATAGATATCCATCTTATACTAAGAACGTCTGGTTGCCTATATTTTAAAATTACATTATGTGCAATTTCAACATTCCTTTAACTTATTAGATTTTAAAATAGGTTATGGAGTTTGTTATATTTTTAGGCTGACGCAGTTTTCAAAACTATTCTACTGTTCTAGTAAAGGTATCAAACCAATCAATAGTTATTTTCATTCTTAAAAGAATTTTAGTTTTATCAATATATCTTTGGAAAAATTTTACATACATGTATATATGTATGTTGCGTTAGACTTAGAAGTATAGAATAGTCGAAAATGGTCTTCTTCACAATACTGTAGATATAAGTGTGTGTGTGTGTGTGTGTGTGTGTGTGTGTGTGTGTGTGTGTGTGTGTGTGTGTGTGTGTGTGTGTGTGTGTGTGTGTGTGTGTGTTTGGGAAACTATTCACTTACTCACAAACTTAGTTTCTTTTCTTTATTGAGCATTTTTATAATACCTACGTGAAAAGGAACAATAAAAGGAGTACTATTATCTACACGAAATTTATCCATAGTATAAAAAAGAAAAATTAATCGTTTAAGAAACATTGAAGAAACGTAAACACATCATTCAATCTCGACCAATGTGATGGATGGCAACAACTACTGACAGATCTGTCATTTGTCTCGCCGTCGTTATAGTATACCAAATGCTTTAGTTAGTAAACGATTAACTTGAACATTTTCTTCGATGAGGGAAAGGTAAAAACTATTTAATATGGCTGAATTTAAAAAGAAGCACTCTATTAACCATATAATTTATTTCACAGATTTTATTTAGCAGATTTTTGTTCGTTTTTAAATTAAGAGATCTACTCTAATAAGAAGAAGTGGGATAAGTGTAATATTATACGACTTATAAAGAAATTGTCAAAAAATGAATTTAAAATGATCAAACTCTCCATATCTGTATAGTTTATAAAGTCATATTGTTGACGATTTTATAAGATTTAATGTGTAACATAATTCTTGATGAACAGTTCCTTCACTACCAAAATGTTGAAGTTGGACATAATTTTATAGATTGAAGTCAATGAAAACGTGTGTATGGTCACACAACAGAAGTGAACACTTAAAAATCCAAAAGTACCTGCTGATAATGGTAGAAATAGAGAATAATTTTAAATTTTATATTGGAATTTTAGGTTGTGTACAACAAGAAAGTTTGTGTTGCTCGACACGAAGTTGCTAAGACATCCCCTGCAAAAATATTACTCAGATTAATATGAAAGATATGATTTTTAAATCATCTTTGTGATGAATATTAATACGAAAGAATGAAAAATAGTCATATTCTATGTTGTAGAAGATTTTTATCAACTCAGTAAGGTTTAGGAATCTGTCGTTTTTGAATTCACAAGCTTTTAGGTTTGTAAGGCCGAATGACTTGGTATGTGCTTGTTCAATTTTTAGTTACAATATTCCTATATGCTGATTTTTATAGTCTTGGTTAAAAGCTGTCATGTAATTGAAACGGATAACCAAATTATACAGATGAACCACTCCAAGCTGTGAGGAATAGCTTTGGTGAAAGGGTTACAAGTTGCCAGAGTTAACTAGAGTGGAGTATACTGTATGAACAAAACAAGCTCCGGCTTTCTGCTCTGGTTGTCGTGTTTTGTACTCTTGTTATGCCACCGCGCTCTTTCTAACGCTTGATTAACTCCATTGTTTTATTTGTCGGACGTCATAGGTCAGTAAGATCGTCGGTGTAGAAAATAAAGAAATAGAATAATGATGGAATAAAATAAATAACATGTTTTAATCAATGTGGCGTCAAATTTAGAACTTCTGAATACTATAAATTTAAGTAATAAGTTACAGAATAGAAAATTTAATATGGCAAAATTTAGTATAGGATTAAAAAAGGAGATTTTTAGCAAGCTGTTACAATATGTTATAAATTTATATTACAACATGGAAAACCCTTCCCTTCGTATTTATCTCGTGTAAAGCTCATTCACCTTAAACATATAGTACGCAATATAGTATCGGCCGCATTCTACGCTTCAAAGAATAAAGCAAAGGCCAAATATTAAATGTTATATAATCTTATAAAAATTAACTAACACATGTCATATAAATAAATATATCCTATTTATATAGGATAAAATTCACTCATGTGACAGTTTAAGCTTAACTATCTCTATGTTAATTTCTCATTATTTTAACTTTGCAATGAACTTTAAATTAAAAACATATCTCAAACTAGATAACAGTGCTACAATTTACGTAGCAGCTATGAACATATATATATATATATATATATACTCTTAAGAGTGTTTCCACACGTCAATGACCGTGCTCGTTGCTAGAGTAATTATAGACGTTTTTCACTGGATAACGTACTTCATTTGCATTGTTTTATGGACTTAAGTGAACTCAGTTTGTGTGTTATTGCATAAACAGTCAAAATAATTATATTGATTGTAAAATATAGGCTTGTGCCCTTAAAACTTATCAAAATAATAAAAGTTTTCCTCTAGGATATTGTATTCATTGAGCGTTTGTTGGAGCCTCTCCCAGTAGAAGTAAATTCTGCCTTTGTGTGTGTCCGTCTGTATGCATGATGACTTTCTAATGAAGGTAGATATTACATATAAAACTCCATCTATTCTCTACCTATATATTATGAGAGTGAAAACCATGCTAACTGGCTTGCATTCTTCTTATAAACTACCTCTGTACAATGAATAATGTTTACAGTGTCATTTATGATGTATTCTTTGCAAGAGTATAACAATTTTGATGAGTCTGCCGCTTAACAACTTGTTCTCCTTAAATAGGAGGTAAAACTGTACACATGTTTTTACTAACTCAGTTTAGTTTTTATATAGAAAAAGGAAGATTATGATCACACATTAGTCTAAGAAGTTAAAGTCAAATATAAAAGTATTATATTAGTTTAGCTTATTATAGCATTAACAAAAATGCGACCATTAATTCCGTACTGAAGACACGTGGTACTATTAACCCTTTATAATGCTCACATTTCACTAAGTAATGGTTGTTAAGTTCGATAACCCCGTCCCATGAGATAAATCTGAGAGATTTCACCTCATTGATGTAATATATGAGATCACCAGACCACTATAGTTGCCCGTTTATTAACAGACAAATATTTTAGTCTTTATCAGTAACCTCTAGCTTTTAAATTACGAGCTTTATAAAAAATTTGTGAGATAAACTGTACAACTCACAGACTCGTCGTGTACTTGGTCTAGGCTTTAATTTTCGGAGTTGTTTCATATTTAAAAATGTAGGCCTGATCGCCAAAATTAATTATCTGCAACAAAAACTTCAAAGTAGGTCTATCGCATTTTTTCACAGAATTGTTATTTTCAACAAACAATTCTTCTGAACAAACTGAAATCCTTTGGAGGTGTTCTGATATTTCAAAAACATATACCAAATAAAATTAGTTTTTTTTTTTAATTAACACGAAAATGCGTTAATATGAAATACTCTACCTATGTATGTACTAAGTCTGTCCTGAATCGCTATTCTTGTTAAAATTCATTGATTGATTTAAAAAATGTTACTTTTGAATAAAAACTATAAGACAAATCAATGGTATACGTAAAGATATATCCATTTGTTGTATTTAACTTTTCACTCCTTTTGTCCAGTAATCAATATACTAATATTAGTAGTGATAGTTTTCAAACACTTTGTGTATTATGGGTTGTCATGGTAATAAATATCTATAGTAGACTGTACATAATATATGTTGGCAGTGCCATCAGTAGATCAAACCTTAATTGTCTAATATAACAAAACTAGCTGTTTCCCGCGGCTTCGCACGCGTCTCTTAAGCTTTGCCTGTATATTTCTTTGCCTTCAAATAGTGTTTGGATATTTTAATATACGTAACTACTGTGTTGTAATTGCAGTTTATAATGTGCAGGCGCTTTGATAACTTTTATATCTTGCAGTACAGCCTGGTGGTTAGTTACATCAATGGGCATTGCGTATAAACCTTCTACATAGAAAAATACAAATTTTCATAGTGATCGGTCCAATAGTTTCTGAGTCTATAAAGGACAAACACACAAACATTCATTTTTATATATTATGATTGCAGAAACAGTTTAAACAAAATTTGTCGTTTCTCTTAAGCTTACTCTATGCTTTAAAACTATAAGTGTAAAGAAATTTATATATAAATATATTTTTTGTCGCATTATATATGTTTACAAAGAACAGCTGATTAAAAATTTGAAAAGACTCTTTCACTTAATAACATATGTTTGCTGCAATGCATTTCTTACGGGTATTTCTGTAACCAGTGGGGCGGAATCCTGAATCGGGAAAGGGATAAAAAGTATCCTATAACCTTCTACAAATCAAGACGAACAAATTAAAAAAAAAATTAGGCGAATCCGTCCAGCCGTTTGTGAGTGATGCTGTTACACACGAACAGTTTCATTTTTATATATATAGATAGTAGCGTTGTTTCAACATTGTGTAATATTTCGGTTGTACAAGTGAACAATGCTAATTTGCAATTAATTATGAACACGTTAAATCAGAGCTACTGTAACTATAACAGCACTATGTGTTGCTGTGTATAACATGACATGTTGTTTGTTCCACTATGCATGTGTTTATTACTGAGTATTAATTTACCCATATGATTGGGAAATTTTCAGGTATGAATGTATTGAAATTTTCCGTTAAATAGGTACCGTAATAAGTAATACTTACATTTATAACAAATCTTAATATTTTCTGATATTTTTTTATATTTCATTACATACCGTTATGACCTTAATACTTCGAAAACACAACTTTAGATAAATCACCGACTACAAACAAGACTTAAACCTATGTCAGTATTTACACATGAATAGTAATCGTAGACAATTTTTCGGTAATCCATGGTCTGTACATGTAGTTTTATCTGTGGACGAGGGTCGATGAGATAAGCAAAAACCCAAATTTACTCCATCTCAGTGATATCAATAGTAATGGATTAAATTAATATTACTCCCAAATAAATTTAAAAAATGACAATAGGTTTTCTTCATAAACTAGTTAAAAATAAAGATAATTTTAATATTTAACTTCTTTATGAATTTCCATAGAATTTTTTAAAACTAGTGCACACATTTCGATAAATCGTTTTTAAAACAAAAATAGTGTTGAAATGAAGACCTTATTGGAGTAAACTTAAAAAATCGTCCTGGAGAAATGTGATTGTAATTGTATAATTACTATAAGTTACTTATAACTAGTTGGTGTAATAGGTTTCCTAGGTTGTTTCGGGATTATTTAAAATTCTGCGGTACTTTTAAATAAGACATGGAGCAACGAGACAGAACAAGATTCTGAAATGTAGCTTCCTTCCAATTACCTTAAAACAGTTGCTAGGGAACATATCGTTGCTCATAGTAACGTTCTAAATAAGTTCTGTGGAATTTCTATTAGCGCACCTTAGAGATTTTGTACAGAGCTTCCTAGTCTAAAAAGAGGTTTCAGGTAGGTTTCAAGTTACAGAGGATAATGTTTCTGTTCAGAGTACCAGTACGTGTGTTGACACTGTTGGAGGCAATGTGAAATTCGTCTGGAGCTATGAAAGAGGGTCGAATACTGTGTGTTTAGTTTCTTTCAATAACAATTTGTACCTCAGAGTTGGCAAGAAGGTTCCAAGGCCACATCAAAATCCAAACGACAACGTTACGTTTTTGTCTAGGAATCTTTGAAACATGTCATGGAGTTTCGAGAGGGAATACATTTCTGAGATGTTCTTTCTTTCAAAAAGCTGTACATAACCTTACATGTTGTAGGAAATATAACTTTGCTCGTACTAATGGAAGTTAAATTTGTCCTAGACAAATAAGTTAGGAGAGAAAGCCAGAATGTAAAGATTTTGAACGAAGCGTAGCATATTCTATTGAAACTTATGGACATTTTTTATCTGTACAAGGATTTTTTTAGGAGGTTTTTGAAACAGGAAAGAATACAATAGAACATGTCTAAAAGAAATTTTCTACCACAATCGTTTACCTGGTTTTCGGATACCAACAAATATTTCCCGGTTTAATGTGTCAGTCAGTGGGTTTTGTTGTGTGAGTTTTAGGAAATTTGAGAATCAGTCTAGATTAATGAGTCTGATATAGGATATAATACATAGAATGTAAAATATAAATTAAATTTGTACTGTTAATTATTTTAAAGTTCGTATCCCGGATGTGAAATGATTATAATATTCAATTAATATTTTGACATGGCACCTCGGTTAGAGTAGAATAAATTCAGAGACCAGAGAGACAGTACGGAATACAGGTTTCCCTATTTATTGACGTCGCAAGGAAAGTTTTACTTTGTCAGAACTATGAGTGCTGATCCCTTAGAGACTCTGTGTGATAGATATATCATTACGGAATAGGTCAAGTTTCATTTCCTAGATGAAATTAATGCCCCACTAAGATAGCCACTTTCTCCTACATATTAACATATAATATATTGAATAGAGTCACTACATGTGAGGGCTCTAGTTCCTGAATATGTGCATCTGTACTCCTAATCACAGGGGAGAATATAAAACATTGGTCACTAAAAATTAAAAACTAAAACAATTTTAAGAGTAAAAATAAACTGACTTCATAAAACTGTAATAAAATCAAGGAAATTAAAAGTTAAAAATAATTTTAATAATATAATATTATAATCTTTTCTACTTTGAGTTCCTTTATTTTATTACATGTGTTGAAGTGTATTAACTAAATTGTATTATAGTATGGATAGTTTGTATTTATACGTTACAGAAGGTAGGCTCTCAATATATCTCTACAGTCTGAGCAAATCCAAAGAATTTCGCGGCTTCCGCCCGTATTATGTCGAAAATAAAATGTTACATTTAGCTATATATGAACCTTTTCAGGTATATGTTATCCTGAATGTGTGGTATTTGCAAAACCATAATTTTATTCTATCAGTCGAAAATATTCTGTGACTAAATTTAAATAGAATTTCATTACTGTTTAGTCACGCTTATAGCATCTTCCAATGGTTCCAAGTTGTAGCCTATATAGTTATTGTGGAGACTTCCTGAAATACATGAAACGTACATTTAAAAGAATATTCGTATCCAAAAAAATGAATTTATAAGAGTCCATCAACAATGCTACATTTCAAGTACATACAGTTTTTATATCCGATTAATTCAATAATATGTAGATTAATATTTAAAATTGTATTGTATAATTAAAGACATAATATTGGTAATATAATGAATTGCCTGTATAAATAAATTATAAATGGAGTTGTAACATAATGGAAGTATAAATCACTCTATTGGATCATTGCAGTTATGAACGGATAAATGTGACCCCAATAATTCCTACGGTGGCATGACGGGAACGAGAAAAGGCACTTTATTAAGATTAGCAGTGGTCCGTAAATCATATTTGTCTTATTTTTGTGTTTGGCTAATAATTCTTCAATGCAATTGCTATGACAAGTTGGAGTATCTCTAAAACTCATGATTTTTAGATAAAATTATTTCACTTACATAGCGATAAGTACACACTTTTACTAGTCAGAACAAAGATGTAAATTTGGTTAAGCGACTTAAACAAAATTCAGGAAATTAATGATTTTACTACGTTCTTAAAAATAATTGTTTTGAAAGAACACAAACATTTTCAGTTAATTAACAAAAAGATTCAGTTATTTTCAATCTTATTTTCAGCAACATTAACGTTTGTAATTCGCACAATTCAGATCATTTAGGTTATTTTTAAATTTATTATTTCACCTATTATGACCAGGAATGACTCTCTAAAAAAGACGGAAGTATCTAACAATAGTGAGATGTCATGGGGGTATGAATGTTATTCGATGTGTTAACTTGGAAGTAAAATAGCCATGCCATCTGTTACATAAAACTTAGAAACACAGAACAGAGAATAAAATCAGAAGATGACAATAAACACTCATCTTAAATTACATAGCAACTTGGAATCCCAGAAAAATAGTGAATACACGTACGATTTATATAGTTATAATGGATTAGTTGAAGGTAACTTCATTCTACGTTTTTGAAGATAATTGGTAAATTATGTAGATTTTATTGCACTTTCCGTGTACAAATAGTAATAATAGTGTATTTTCCTTACAATATAATCCTCAAGATAAATAAACTAAAGTTTTACTCTAATGTGTTGCTATTTATTACTGAAAGGCTAGATAAGGCTATCCGATTCATCTTTAAAATACTCTCGAGACTACACTTCTATAATCAGTAATGCATAGTATACCAACTGTATTTTTAAACGATATTTACTGTTATAGAAGAGAAACAGCCTGTTGTGTACGTGTGATCTGGCAGACTATAAATGAACTGTTTTTGTTTACTCCTACACGTCTGCTTTGCCAATCCATAGCAAGTCATATAACACTCGTATAGTTTAAAATATAATACAATAGGATTGATATACTAATACTTATGTTTCATTAAATACTCATCCTTATAATTTCTTCACATAATTAAAAGTAGAATTATTGAAAATGCTGCATGAGTAAATCAAACTGTTCACGAGATACAGTGTAGTAGACATTCATGAACATTTATAATTGTCTGACTGTTAATTCGAAATTAACATTGACTGTTTATTGCTGCTGATCCAATCGTTATTACCACTGCTTAAGAGATAATGAGTTCTTATTACTTTGTTTCCTATAAAATGTTTCCTCACTCCAAAACATCTTGTTTATTAAATGTATTGTCAATGTATATATTCGAATCGAGCCTGTCGTGTAGATGAATCCAAGTGCCCCGGGATTCTTTATTATCTTGTCTTTTCTCGAAAGAGAGATGAATAGAAAGGCCAGGTATTATCTATTAGACACTTTTGTATTTTTTAAATTAACAATCGTTCTTATTGGTAGTTGGATTATTATTCTATAATATGTTCATTTATATAGTTGTAATGTTTACACAAAAATAGTCTAATCTAGGTTTTGAGAAACAAAAATTTAACTTAGGACAAGTGTAGTGCGTATCCGAGACCAAATAAAATGAGTGATAAGTAATTGATAGAGTATAGTAATTATTATCCCTATGATCACAATAGCTGTTCAAACGTTTTAAAATATTGCCTTCGGAATTGGAATCCATATCGTAACTAGCAGTTATAAATATTTCCGTTCTTCCATTGCAATAACAATAAATATGATAGATAAACTATATTGCATATAAATTCTTGTGATTTACATTGGGATCAAATTAAGATCTATGCTAGTTCCTTATATTTTACCTAATTACCTCAACTTTGTTTTAGCAAGTATCTGATTCATATCTATCTATTTTTATCCATCCCAAAAGATGTCTATATATAAAATCTCAAAAACTACCTCCTTTTTATATTTTTTAAAACCACCATCATTAAAATTGAATCCGTAAGTAAATAACACTCTAACACAACAAATATACCAGGCTGTAAACATTTTTGTCAGAACGGTGGTCAAAGCTGTCATCAGCTCTATGTGATCTCATTCTTCAGCTGAGTATGAACTAATGACTTCACTCATTCTTACGTATATCACAAACTGATGTGTTAAAACTAGGTTGCTTCGCATGTATAGAACCTTAATTTATATAAAACTATGATACATGAACAAGATAATCATTGCCTAAACATACTATTATAACCGTATTGTAATTGATTAACTTGCATTACTACTAGAGTTAGGGAGTAAACACATAAGTACACACATTTATGAACCTAATTATAAGTAACTAAAAGAAACATTATTACCAGGGATTATAATCTGCGCCAAATTTATACCAAAGTTCTATCTAAATTTAATTATTGATCAACATTTTGTAAGTTTGATATTAAATGTGAGATATACGTATGTTTTAGCTCTCTCTTTTCAATAAGACCAATAGCAAATACTTACAATCTAAAGAACATAATAAATTAAATAGAACATTTCAACTACATATATATTTTAGATATTTTCAAATATTACCTCTTATCATATAATAACCTGCCAACCAGATAGCAGCACTTGGGGTTTTTGCCTGAATTTTGAAAAATCCAAATAAAATGTACGTATTTATAATTTATGCATTTCTGGTTGTAAATTGATTTAAATCTGCTTTCAACAAGCAAAATATTATTAGTTCATTTATAACTTTCTGTATTTTAGTGGTTTAAATACCACGCTGAAGAGGCCAAATAATGCACTGTAACAAGTGTGGTAAATATAAAACTTAAATCCCAACTTATCTCTATAAATAAAAGGTAAAGTCCTCACTCATTTTTTACTTACTCTCCGACTTCCCAATATCCCAGAAAGCTTCCATACGTTGATAACGTTGTTCAGTCGCTGTACTCTAAACCCTGTGTTTGTCATAATTTTCAAACCCCTGCTCGGTCACATAGTTGGGCTGCTACAAAGGGTTAGAAGAAGATATTCATCCGCGTGCCAATTAGGTAGTTACTCCGCCGATAATTTAGTTCCGGAACATTGGATAAAAATAATATTAAATTATACTGGCTGACTAGGTTGCGAAATTTACATTATATGAAATTTAATTAACAAATTTACGGTACAACTGTAACAGCTCTCTTAATACCTATAATAGGAGGTTTCTTATGAAATCTACATGGAATTTCTTCTAGTATTCATGTAATTATTTTAATATAATGACCCATTTATTTACTTAATCAAGAAAAAGTAGATGTGTTACTGGTTAAAAAAAAACCACATAAGTTATACTTTCCTCGTGGGTTATGTCAAATAATTCATGAAATCCTGTTTTGTGTAGTGGTTTGAAGGGAACTGTTAGTGTGCTATTCAGTTGGTTGGTAATGGTGAGTATTATTTCACTACAATAAGTGTTGGAATCAGCTGTTAGTGAAACATAAAAATTATACGATAAGGTCACTTTATTTATACTCACTAAAATGACTTACTGGCATTTTTGTGAAGAATTAGCACAGTGGCATCTTAGTTTTAAATTGCATTATATTTTATAATCCCATAAAAATAAATAAAAATCATCATGTAAATATAATTAAACGACCTATTTATATTTTAATGCAACTTTCTTTACCATGATTTATAACTGGAAATATAAAACCAGTCTTGGCTACACACCTGATCAAAGATACAAACTGGCAGTACATGGAAAAGGATGTGTAGTATTATAAAATATTGTTTCCCCTAAACGTCGAATACTATGTACAGGGTGTCCCATAACTCTCTACCAACCACCTCAGTTATTATTTGTAAACCAAATAGAAACAAAACTTCATAATTACCTAAATAGCCGCCGCCACTCTGTTCTTTCCACTTAACAATTTCAATTTGAGAGCGGCATGTTACAATAAATTTAAATTTTTTTATAATATTATATTATTAATCAAAGTTATAATTTCGGAAAATGTAAATATGTTTTAAAAGACTTATTTTTAAAATGGCGGCTTTAAATTTAAAAAAACTCCAAATGATAAAAATAGTTACAGTTATTATATATATTTAGATAATTCTATTACATATCCCATGATATAAAGTTTAAAAAATTCACTTAATAAATAAGGATGATAAGTCAATTTTAAAATTCGTGTTATTATGTGACCAAAGCTTGTGATTTATTTTAAGTGCTAAAATTAGTTGATTACATTGTTTGATTGTGATCAGAATATCCTTACAATAATTTCAGGATGTATACACACACACAAAATAAAAACCATGAGTAAATGACAACAAATCATATTTTACACAGGATTTCTAATACCTTTAACACGGTATTTTTAGAACTAGGTAAAAATGGCTTTAAATAAAATTATTCCGCTGATGTCCAGCCCAGGTTTTTCTGATGGATAGATCACATAGCAGTTTTTCCGTCACATAGTTTTCTTATTGCTCGTCTTGAAACTTGCCACTAAGAATTAGTCGAACAATTCTTAATTCAATTTAGTATTCTGTGATATTGGAAACAGTAATGAGTTAACCAGAGTGGTGGAATACGATGTGCACCAGTCACGTGACATGTACACATTAATCAACTGATTGCTTCTGAGTGTGTGTTTGCTTGGATATAATCCATTTAATGGAATTCAAACTTGTCATTTCACGACTACACTATTTGTTTGCCTTGTGGATCCATCTGACGTATACCTGTAATAATGTGCCATGTCTTACGTACCTAACTTCCAAATATGAGTAGGGTTTGATCGGAACTAACAATAATCGAGGCTGTACCAACCCTGTACAATAAAAAGATTTTACTGTGGGTAAAAATCAAAATCTGTTGATTTTTTAAAGTTATTAGGCCACCTCATTTCTTACGATAAAAATTTATATAGCGCATGAATGTAAATTGACTCCACAAGTATGTAATTGATACCTTTTATAAATGAATAATTTAAAAAGGTTAAAACATTTCCAAAAAAAAACCTAATCTCCACTGATTCCAACACAATCTTAAGGTTTTCAATCATGAAACTTTCAATAATTATAGATCACCAAATGGATAATAATTAAAAATAATTGTAATATAATCTCTCTCTCTCTCTCTCTCATACGAATTACATACGGTCAGTTTTAGTTTAGTTTTCATTTTTCTTATAGAGCATTAAAATTTACAAAAACTATCTTGTGCACTGGTGAAAACACATTTAAATTTTTCTGCCTTTTACTTAACACTTAAGTCTCGTCTCTTCAGCTTACATTCTGCGAGTGAACTCAATAAAACTATATACAAATTTTTAATTACGAAGGAACTGGTCCATGCAAATCCAAATAACCTATTAAAAGCAATGTAACGTATTAGTGATCAATAACACTATTATCATTTTAAACATGAAATGTCAGTCGTGATGAGGTAATCAAGAATAACTATGTTATTAACAGACTCTGGCCAGTGTAACAACCATAATATAATCATTTAGTGCTTGTCCGAGGAGTTAAGATTCTTGATTGTCTACTGAGATTTGTTACTCATTAATTTATCACTCATTATAACAACAGAAATAATTTTTACGATGATATTTATAGTATAACCAACGGTGATATACACAAACTGTCGAATCTCTTGCACTTTTTGGCTGGAACACATATAATATCTTCTTGAGAAATATAGTTAGCGAGGTATATTCGTCGAGATGTAGCACTGACCAATCTTATCCATAGAACCTTCGCTATCCGTACCAACAGCAACAATGTTAACATTAATATTTATTTATAACTTTTGCGTCTAAAAACTATTAAATGTCTAATAATTTGTTACTAAGCACATAATACAGGATGGTTATAAATTATTGTACACATTTTAAGATTGAATAAATAAATAACCAATCAACTTAAAAACATGGGAATTGTTTTATTAAAAATTGTAAATTTAAAACAGTTTTTTATACTGACTGAAAATTAATAATTGTACACATTACAATAATTATAAAAAGTAGTTATAAAAAGAAAGTAAAAATGTCACTTAAACTGTGGGTGTAAGGTATGATTCTTCTTAATGACTTGTGTTGTGACGTAGTCAGCTGGTCAACAATGGATCTTTCCACACCAGCTGTTAATTACAGTTGACTAAACAAACACTAAACTAACCTCAGTATCAAAATGGCTAGTGTGCAAGAAAAAGCAAGGTGTGTTCTTTGGTTTCATGAAAGCAGATCTGTAATAACTGTTCAAAGAAGGTTTCGTTTAGAGTATGGCCGCAATCCTCCGAGTAACAATTCTATAAAACGCTCTTATAGGCAGTTTGAACAGTCGGGAAGTGTCCAACATAGAAAAGGTGCTGGTAGACCTCCAGTTTCTGAAGCTATTGTTGATCAAGTAAGAGAATTGTTTACGAGGAGCCCTGGTAAGTCTACTCGGCGTGCAAGTTTGGAATTAGGATTACCTCGATCAACAAACAGTCTTAAAGATTTTGCACAAACACCTTAAGCTCCATCCATACAAAATTCAGTTCTTACATGAATTAAAACCTAACGATAAACCTCGACGCTACGATTTTCCTGTTAGATTACTTGACCTCGAAGAACAAACAATAAACATTTGAGAAAGCAATTTCTTGAAAAAAGTAATTCTTTCTGATGAAGCAACCTTTCATGTTTCTGGTAAGGTGAATAGACACAATTGTAGGATTTGGGGTACTGAAAATCCTCATAATGTTCGAGAACAAGAAAGAGACAGCCCTAAAATAAACGTTTGGTGTGCATTGGCTATAGATGAAGTGATAGGACCCTTTTTCTTCGCAGAACCGACAATCACTAAAGAGGTATACATCGACATGCTTGAACTTTTTGCAATACCGCAAATTGAGCATAGACAACCAAATGTTTACTGGCAGCAAGATGGTGCCCCTCCACACTGGGGTAAGATAATACGTGACTACCTAAATGACACGTTTCCTGGTCGTTGGATTGGACGGGATGGTCCAATTCCTTGGCCTCCACGTTCCCCAGACATTACACCCTTAGACTTTTTTTGTGGAGCTATGTCAAGGACAGAGTCTTCGCCAAAAAAGTTCAAGATATTGAGGAACTCAAGAATAGAGTTCGAGAGGTTATTGGAAGCATAACTCCAGCAATGCTCAGAAACACATGGTGTGAGGTTGAATTTAGACTACAAACTTTGCGTGCAAACCTCGGAGAGCACGTGGAATTAGTTTAGTTTCCCTGTAAAAGTATGAGTAACAGTAATCTTTTTGTCCTTCATTGGTAATAAAACTGTAAATTTGCTATTTAATAAAACAATTTCCATGTTTTTAAATTGATGGGTTATTTATTTATTCAATCTTAAAATGTGTACAGTAATTTATAACCACCCTGTATTTCGTTGAGAATAAACATGCCGTCTGTGTGCTTATATAAACTGGCAGGATTACTCTCACCATTGCTTAAAAAGAAACATTTTCAATTCTTATATTGATATAAGGTATTAAATATGGTGTCCACAAACTGTCAAATCTAACAATTTGTGGCTGAACCACAACCCATCTTTCCCTCAGAATGACAGATGGCTCTGTCTCTGTGGTAAGATTTATTACTGGTCACATGATTGATTGTACACAGCTGTCCAGTTATACTTACCCTTGTCAAAATCGGGTTAGTCTACCAGTTTATTAGTGTAAATACAAAAAATGTCCACATTTATCTTCATCTTCATCTCCAAAATACGTGTAAATATTCCGAAAAAAAACATTTTAATTATTAAACAACTAAGTTGAATCTGTTTCAAATATCCACTAATAAATATTTTTTTTTTAATAACTAAGGACATGTTTAAAATTTCAATACCAGGGTTTATAAGCGATTTCTTATCAATGTATTACTATCTAATGAATGATTAGCTCAGGTAATATAGGGGAGTATATACATTATGTACGTCCACATAACGTAAGTAGGCTATTACGGGATAGTGTAGCCATTTTTTACTTTGTGCTTTAAGGCACAATCTATTACAATTACTAATGTATTATTAAGGCTGATTTCTTCATTATATGTGGTTGTTACATTATTGTTATTGTTATATTAATTTATTTTTTACTTATTTGTTATTTATATTATAAGTTTGTATTTACTTATTCATGATATTGTTTCTTAGCTTTTTGATGCTCACCAATCTAAACAGTAGATAAACGTCGATAAATTTGCATGTACTTTTGTATGTAATGGCATTTTTGTTTGAAATTTTTTTATGATTATGTGATTCCTTAGACCACACATCAAAAATCGTGTCTGTTGTAAGACGAGCGGTATATTTTATACCATTCAACTTTTGTATGGCAGTATTTTATATTTGTCTTAATTCGATATCTAGTGTAAGATTGAATTATGGGCATTTATTTAACGAAATAATCGGTATATGTTTGTTCCATGAGTTATTCTCTATGAACTAAGATTTTAATGAACGATATCATAATTTTTTATGTATAAACCCAATAATTTTTAAGATGCTCCTTTTTAATGAAATATTAGTAGTAATTCATACTTGAAATGGCAAAATAGGTTTTTCTCCCCAATCTTGCGGAAACGAGGGTCGGTAATTGATAGCATTTTTGATATCTTCAGTATTAATTACTATCCCTACATGGGATAGTATCCAATGCAAAACTAATCGTTTAAGAAAAATGAAGTTGTGTAAGCACATCACTCAATCTCCGACAAAGTGATTGATGGCGAGGCCTTCTCGGCAGATCTGTCACACATCCCACCCTCGTTATAGTACACCAAACGTTTTACACTAAACAATTGAATATTCTCCGTCATGGGAGTTAAGACAAAACAATACTAGTTTTCTTTAAGATAAATACAATCTTCCCAAGTTTACTTAAATTAAAATTATGCACAGGGTAGCAAAATGTATATGTTCATGTGTGCCTAATACCAAGGTACAATTGAAGCACAATCCTGTTTAATCCAGTGACATGTCCAAATCTCAGTTTACAAATATTTATTATATTTCCTTTATTTAATGTTACGTGTAAAAACCAACGTGTTGGTTTTTTATTTAATTATACTATTTGTTTATATCATCTTCCAGCAATTTCTAGAGATAATATTAATATATTTTATTAGTATGGATATATGAGTATTATAGTGTATTACAGTATTTTTTTCATTATTTACGTAGAACACTGAGTACTGAAAAGTCTCAACTAATAAAATCGTGTTTCGCTCCTACACAGTCGCTTGTCAGTCGCTGAAGTAATCAAACTGTCAAATAAAGAGTTAATTATGTATTCCACTGATTTAGAAATTGCAATTAATTGCGGGTATGTTTTTATATAATTTATTCTTCAATTTAATTTTAGTTTCTTTTATATACTAGGCAGCATTGTAGGAGGCAAAAATAAAAACTTTAAATATTTATCTTGCAATTTTTACACTAAAAGAATTTCATTAAAAACATATTAAAAGTTCATAAATTACAAACTAATTACAATTAAGTTAGAATAATGTTACAGTTTGTTTCAGACGATAATCACTTTTTAAATTATTTACGCAGACGTATCTGTGAGCATGAATATATAAATTTCTGCGTATTGACAGAAATTTGAAAGTTATTATTTAATTCAAAGTACACTCAGAAAATCTAAGGTGGAGGGATAACATTTAAATGCTTTGGTCTGGCAATATATGGCAAATTTACATGGCTATCCATTTACGGGCAGGGGAACGAAATTTTGAATAATAAAACGTTTGAATGCATCAGTTGGCACGAGACTGACTGCCATCAGATTTACAGAACACTCTTCTCCTTGTCATTACTCATCTTTTACAACACCAATTATTGTATGGGTATTAAGTATAATATAGTTATTACTAATACCAATTTTAAAAAGACAATAATAATAATATAATACTCACGTATTCCTCCTTTGGAATCGAATAATCTTTGTCAAAATCTTCGTTAGTGAGTGAATTATGAAATCACTTTCAGTAAACTCCCCTTTTACAGTGGACGTCTAAGATATAACCAGAGAAAGGTAATAATCCAAACACTTATTTTCAAACATTTTTGAAGGTTTGGGTTTAATTATTGGTGCTTAAATGTTATACATGTCCCAAATGTAATTTCCAAAGTCAATTAATTATTTTACTATTTACCACAACTGTAAATCAAATCAGAATATATAACCACCATGTTTCTCCTACAATGGTTTTAAGTATCGAAATTCGCGTGATATTGTATAAATAACTTGCAATAAGGAAACACTCCCCTTTTGTCTAGAATTTCATCAGACTTGGTTAGATTAAGACTGCAGACAGAAGTTAGTTTGTTTCCCATTTTAAAGCAGTGTTAATATATCGAAAGGTTATACATATATAGTGTTTTGGTTCGTCCCTGAGCTCTTGTAGAATTAGAATTATCTTTACTTAAAATAAATTTACTTTAATTATGGCTATAAATAAAGTATCTAGTTTACATGTGTCGGCAAGGATAGGTCTTTGGTTTCAAGTAATTTAGGAAATAAAACAAAGTAATACAACTAAATATAATCACACAATTTTCCAAAATTAGTATTTATTTTGTGCAAGGTGTTTCGAAGTTAAAGATTTAATTCATTAACTTTATACACTTGATAATTCACTTAACAATAATATATCAAAAACTAAAAAGTTACACTTGGCTCTCTAATTTATAATAATTATTACTCGCGTAAATTATCGTATATCATCAAGTCACTACAAAATAAGTAGTCAAGAAACTAAAACAAATTTGCCGTACCATAATTATTTATGTACTGGAAGCTCTGTTTTCACCATATTGATAATGTGTAATAAGATGAGTAAGGATAAATTAGAGGGTACAAAATTATAAAAAGTTAGAAAAAACAATAAATTTCATTTATTATGTGTAAATATGGCCTTGTTCAAAAATGTGATAGTTTCTCATGAATAAAATAATGTTATTGACGTAACCCCTTAAAAGTGTAGTATTGGAATCAATGTATATTAGACTGTAAGCACAATTTATTTTTATTTGTTAAATATAAAAATGCTATTTTGGCCTTTTGCTTGAGAGGATCAACTGTCTTAGCTAGTGGCCAATGTATTGAAATTTCACTAATCAGCAATCAGTTTCATTAATGTATTGCTTCAGGATTGTTGGTTGGTGGATTGATTGGAAACTAGGTAAGTTGCTTATCTTTTGATGTACATTAATGGAGGTCTAAACATTAACTGTTTTCTTAAATATGAGATTTTAGAGCAAGTGTATTTATGAGCAACAGTGGACAAACTAATGAGTTTCTTGCTATATGGTAAGCACACTACAGTTTGTTAATTTAAAATTATAAAGTTAATTAATGATGTAGGTAATTGTGTCTCAGCAGTAAAGATTCACACCATTTTAATAATTTAATGTTTGTTTTTCTACTTAATTTAATAAAATCACTTCCTCGAATAATGTAACAAACACAGCTACTACAGATCTCAGAAAGACTATTTGATAATTCCAAATAAGCTGCTGTAGAATATGGATTTATCTTGTAGTTAAAGTTTGGCTGTGCTTGTAAAATCTTTAAAATCACTAGGTATTAATTGAATTATTTGGTAAGGATTGTATTAATGCATTAGCATTAATATCCAAGAGATTAATACCTAGTGATTTTAAAGATTTTACAAGCACAGCCAAACTTTAACTACAAGATTAAACAATATACTATAGTAGCTAATTTAAAATTATTACAAACCCTTTCATGTATGTGGATTATACGGAACCAATTGGTTCAGTGATGTAAGAGTAGGATTGAAGCCTCTCATTGCTAGGGAGTAGTGAACGGACTCATCTAGACTATCTACAAATACTGCCTATGTACTCAGTTAACTTAACCTTAGTACCTGAAGATGAAATCAAAGATTTCGAAATGTACATAGTAAAAAAATAAAAGTTTACAAAAAAGTGTTAACAGGTTTATTTATATTGTATTATACATATTTATAAAACACTTTTCAAGGCTACATCTCTAACATGACATTTCTTTGTTATCATTCTGCTCTACAAATTTTAATAACTTAGATATAAACATTTTCTTTTCATAACTTTGACCAGCTGCTACGTCTTTTGAGATATCGGCAAATATAAAGGATTAAATTAAAAAAAAAAAAAAATACTTAAATTTTGGAGCCAATGGGAATAGCCTCCGACTTAAAACATTACATATATCTGCGTAAATAAAGGCGAATTTCTTATTATGATTATTATTATTACAAACTCATATTTATTTTATACATTTTTGGTTCTTGGTGTAATTGCGGGTTTTAAAGCGTGATATTTAAATAGGAAAATATTTCAAATATATGGAATGACGCAATAATTGAGCACTTGCCTATTCAATATGGTCTCTAATACCTTTCTATAGTACTGTTGACATCAGATTTTAAGATAATGTTCACTGCAGGAAGTGTTCTCAGAACATCTACGAGAGAGTGTGGTCTCTTAACGACGTCTAATACCGAAATATTTCTACTGCTTCGAGAAAGGAATTAAACATGAATATTCCGCTTACAATTCAAAGTAAGGATCCTTTCGTTTGAAAACGACGAATATTCCTTAGTGTGAAATGTTATAGTATTACAAGTGATGACTGGCTAACGTAACAGCTATTAGAATACTATAAAATGGTGTAACTATTTTTTATTATTATAGTACGTAACATGTACTAATTTACTGATATCGACCGAAATAATTAAATGTAGTATTGATTAGTTTTGATTACAAGATATAAAATGTATATTCTAACAAATCGTCTTTTTTACCTGTGCAAAAAAAGAAAAGGAGTATAATATTTACTACATCAATAGTAAAAACCACGATAAAATAAGAACGGTCTCAAAAAAGGAACCGTTTATTCAGACATCCAACTTATTAACAACTTATAAATTAGATCCTGCTAAATTAAATTACTAGTACATTATTTTATATTAAATTTTTTTTAACTCCTTTTAAAACCACCTCGTTAATGTTACAATAATTTATTAATGTTTTAATTTATTATACTTAAATGTATCCTAATCCTAATAATATTATAAATGTGAAAGTACCTTTGTTTATATGTTTTCTTTCACGCGCAAAATACCTAACTGACTGTACTGAAATTTTACATGGATATTTTTATGGTCCCTGGGACGAATATAGACCTATTCTTATTTCTAAAATCCCCCCAGGCTAGGCCCTACTAGTCTTGACAGTAGCGAAAAATGACATTGGTCTCTAAAGTTGTGCAGTATTGTGTAGCCTCTTATATATAACAACTGTTCTTGTTTAATTTGTAAAAATTTGTTTATTAATTTCAATTTGTTTACATTTATAGAGAGTGAACTCAACTGAACCGTGGAAGAAGGGATGGTTTCACTCAGAGTAGTTTCTGAAAAAATGTCCCAATGACTACTGGAGAGCAGAAGCATTATTGTATTTTAGCATACACTTTAGTGCTCGGGGAGAATGGTACGTTTGCTAAAGTGTAGTAAATGTAGTCAAGGGGATAAAAAGTAGATGAACAATAATGAATATGTACGTGGTCGGGGGAGTTTGGGAACGGACAGCAATTCTAGAGAGTAAAGCGCCTAGAGAATGACGTCCAGCAATACCCTGGGCCGTCTCAGGTTACAATTATAGTAAGTAAATGTCTAGAGAAAACCATAATTTTTAAGTTATATATTTCAGTACTAATCTACCATATAAAATGTCTTAAAAGTTATTAAGGGTCAGAATTTGGCGCCAAAGATTCACTTTGATGCTGAAAAAAAACTAAACTAGAAGAAATTTCGCTAGATTTTACTTTTGAACTAATATAAATTTTTAAAAATTTACATTAAATTTAAAGACTGATATAAAACCCATCTTAGTTCTCTTTTGACAGAGGTAGACTTCTCCAATCTGATTTTCTAGATCCGGAAACAAAACAAAATTAACCATGGAAAACAAACTAAGATACAAGTAAATTATAATGGCCATAATTACAAACGTTTTGACGTACTTTCTTGGTTGTAGGAAGAAACCCAACATTGTCGTCGAAAATATAACTCACTCGAACCAGCAGTGGTAATAAACGTGACGTAACTTGCGTGCAAAAGAGAGGGTAACTGCTAGCAGTGCAGATAAAAGATACAATGTAGTCTAACTTTTACTATAAGATTAAAGACTGTTATTAAAGACAACCTATCTAAGTTGTCTTTTGACAAAAGTAGGATACTCAGAGACAAATATTTTCTTGATCGAGAGAGAGACAAAATGAGCTTTGGAACAAAAAAAGAAGATCAGAGTAAATTAAAATGACTATAAATATACATTTTTTAAAACATTATCTTGATCATGGGAAGAAGTCTAATTCAACATTGGCATCGAAAATATCAAGAATTTCAACCAGAAGTGCTCATACAGGTGCAAAACATACGAAGCTACTGTACGTGCGAAGTCTTTGCTAATTGCCAGTAATGTTATAAATGCGAATGTGACTTTGTTTGTTTGTTTTTTCGCGCATTAACTAGTCAAATAATCGTACTGAAAATTTAGATGGACATTCTTATTGTTCTTGGGATGAATATAGGTATATTCCTATTTCGAAAATCCCTAAGGGCTACGCTCCATTGGTCTTTATATCAGCGAAAAATCCCATCTTGGTCTCTTAATCTGTTTAAAATTAATTGAATGAGCATGACTAATGTAATCAACTGTTCTGTGTAAATACTGTTTATTATTTTCAATTTGTTTACATTTATAGTAAATTGTCAAAGAAGTAACTATACAAAAAAGTAAAGTCCTCACTTTTCAGTATAAATAATTTAAAAGCTGTTTAGAATACCAATAATTGTGCCTTATATAATTAAAAATTTAATTTTTGTCTGCAATGGGTTACGTCTAACATTTAATACTAAGAAAATTGAATATTTATTCTATTTAAGTCTTTCCACTAACACTATCCAGGATGGTTTAACAGACAGGGATGACACGAGAGTGCATAGTACATAAGTATTATGATACGTAGTGTTTTAGTATATATAATGCACTAAGCAATTCTTACTAAACCGTATCAAAAACATGTTTGCATTCCTTAGAGACATATAATCTATTTCATATAAAAATCACCACGATATTTTGTATTATATGCTCTAGAGTTCAGGGAAGGGAAACTTAGAAGGAATGATTTATATGCAAAGCACAGTTGACTGCAGTACTCCTCTCAGCGACTCATGAACGTGTCGTAGTATTCATCGGTATTAACCACAACAGTATATTGTCTCGAATTATTGTCCAGGGACCCAGTTGTTTGGAAGGAATGATTTATATGCAAAGAACAGCTGACTGCAGCACTCCTCTCAGCGACTCATGAACGTGTCGTAGTATTCATCGGTATTAACCACAACAGTATATTGTCTCGAATTATTGTCCAGGGACCCAGTTGTTTGGAAGGAATGATTTATATGCAAAGAACAGCTGACTGCAGCACTCCTCTCAGCGACTCATGAACGTGTCGTAGTATTCATCGGTATTAACCACAACAGTATATTGTCTCGAATTATTGTCCAGGGATCCAGTTGTTTGGAAGGAATGATTTATATGCAAAGAACAGCTGACTGCAACACTCCTCTCAGCGACTCATGAACGTGTCGTAGTATTCATCGGTATTAACCACAACAGTATATTGTCTCGAATTATTGTCCAGGGACCCAGTTGTTTGGAAGGAATGATTTATATGCAAAGAACAGCTGACTGCAGCACTCCTCTCAGCGACTCATGAACGTGTCGTAGTATTCATCGGTATTAACCACAACAGTATATTGTCTCGAATTATTGTCCAGGGATCCAGTTGTTTGGAAGGAATGATTTATATGCAAAGAACAGCTGACTGCAACACTCCTCTCAGCGACTCATGAACGTGTCGTAGTATTCATCGGTATTAACCACAACAGTATATTCTCTCGAATTATTGTCCAGGGACCCAGTTGTTTGGAAGGAATGATTTATATGCAAAGAACAGCTGACTGCAGCACTCCTCTCAGCGACTCATGAACGTGTCGTAGTATTCATCGGTATTAACCACAACAGTATATTGTCTCGAATTATTGTCCAGGGACACAGTTGTTTCGAAGGAATGATTTATATGCAAAGAACAGCTGACTGCAGCACTCCTCTCAGCGACTCATGAACGTGTATCATCGGTATTAACCACAACAGTATATTGTCTCGAATTATTGTCCAGGGACCCAGTTGTTTGGAAGGAATGATTTATATGCAAAGAACAGCTGACTGCAGCACTCCTCTCAGCGACTCATGAACGTGTCGTAGTGTTCATCGGTATTAACCACAACAGTATATTGTCTCGAATTATTGTCCCGGGACCCAGTTGTTTCGAAGGAATGATTTATATGCAAAGAACAGCTGTCTGCAGCACTCGTCTAAGCGACTCATGAACGTGGCGTAGTATTCATCGGTATTAACCACAACAGTATATTGTCTCGAATTATTGTCCAGGGACACAGTTGTTTGGAAGGAATGATTTATATGCAAAGAACAGCTGACTGCAGCACTCCTCTCAGCGACTCATGAACGTGTCGTAGTATTCATCGGTATTAATTACAACAGTATATTGTCTCGAATTATTGTCCAGGGAAACAGTTGTTTCAAAGGAATGATTTATATGCAAAGAACAGCTGACTGCAGCACTCCTCTCAGCGACTCATGAACGTGTCGTAGTATTCATCGGTATTAACCACAACAGTATATTGTCTCGAATTATTGTCCAGGGACACAGTTGTTTCGAAGGAATGATTTATATGCAAATCAAAGCTGACAGCAGGGTTCCTCTCAGCTACTCATGTACGTGTCATAATATTCATCGATATAAACTGCAATGTTACATGCTCCCGAGTCCAGGGGCCCAGTTGTTTGGAAGGAATGATTTATATGCAAAGCAAAGCTGGCAGCAGGGTTCTTCTCAGCGAATTATGAAACTGTCGTATTATTCATCTATATTAAGTGCAACTGTCATGTCTCCAACGGGTGAATACGTACTTAGAAAAAATATTTATCTTCTAAAAGATCAATTTTTATACTACGTTTTTATTTTTGTTTTATTATTAGTTTATTTTACCGTTATTAGAGTTTGTTTGACTTATTATCATTACCTTCATGTACTATGTAAATGAAAACCATTTTACTATCAAACATAAAAAACGCTTAATTTTCTCTTTTATTTAGAGACACTTTAAATTCAATTGAATCGTTTGATTAACTGGTATAATACGAGGGCTTTTTGATAATTCAATAACTTTTTAAATGTCTCACGCAGTATCATCACTGAGACTAAGTAAATACTTAATAAGTACTACGGGCACTCGGTACCTTCAAAACTTCAATGGTTAAGAAGTGGTTTACAGTCTTCTGCTGTGGCCATACCAGCACTAGTGATGAACACACAAAATAAGTTATCACGCCGGATATCGTCGATAAAATCCATGAAATTTTATTGGATGATCGGAGAATGAAAGCGCGTGAGTTAGCACATGCTGTAGGTATCTCAAATGAACGGGCACGTCACATTTTACACGAATATTTGGAAATGAAAACCCTGTCCACGAGGTAGGTGCAGCGATTACTCACACTCGACCAGTGTGAGCACAACCGTGTGACCACTTTAAAAGTGTTTAGCAATGTTCAGCTGTAATCCGGGTAAGTTTTGGCAACTTTTGTGACTGTGGACGAAACATGGATCCATCAAAACTCCCCAGAGATCAAGGAACAATTGAAACAGTGGGTTGCTCAGGGTGATCGTGGACCAAAGAAGGCCAAGTGAGTCTGTCAGCCAACAAGGTCATGGCCACAGTTTTTTACGATATACGATATAATATACGAGTACATACGATATAATACGGTTACGTAGAACATGCTAGATAGTAGGTAAATAAAATAGAAAATTGGTAGATGTAAGAACTAATCTAATATCCAAATATCTTGTTTCAAAATTATCCCGGTGACGGAAAAGCCATAACGCCATGATTTACTTATTACATACCCTACTTTTGTCCTCATGTATAGAAATACACAATTTTCTAACCAGTTTGCTAGAAAATAATTTACACACTATTTATTATATGTAGAGCCTAATGGTAACTATGCTGTACAAGCGCTATAGCGGTGAACACAAGTTACAAACGTAACAGTCTCTCTCACCAGTCTCTTACTACTTTGCTTATAACGTCTTATCCGTTGATTCTAGTGTATAGCACTAGAAATAATATACTAATGTTATTTCCTGAAGGTTCTAATATTGTTCTAAGCTTAAAGGATTTGCAATGAATGCAATCTAAAACTTCCATATTTCTAGTGTAATTTATCTCTGAATCAGTGACGATAATTGTAAAAATCTTATACCTTCGTGCGCCATTTCAGACCTAATGGTAAAGACCTGAAAAATTAAGATTTCCCTAAAGATAACTGAAATCAGTGATGGCAATTACGTTAGATCTCTATACCTTCACCCATTTCCTTATCACTAAACGACCTGGAGGGCAATGTCGCCCATTGGGATTTACAGTATATTGACAACATTTCTAAGTCACTGATGATCTGTAAGAGATATACTGATATAGGCTAACCTCGCTCCTTATTTATAAATATAATTAGGAGCCCTTGAAATAGTAGCAAAATTATCTTCACCGCATTGCTTATTTAAGTGAAGGTCTTTCTGAAAATACCCAACGTCACTTCACTGATGTAGGCTACCCTTACTCCTCTAATATCTTCAGTCCTCGTAAATTCCATCGAAAAATCTCCCTCACATATATATCATATATACAAAGGGATGTTAAATACATTGAATGTTGTCAATAACATCATTTGGAGTTTTGTTAGGTGTACAGCTGCAAAATATCCTTTAGCCACGGCTATAATTAACATCCGAATCACCTGTGTATGAGGTGATTGGGTTCTCTAAGAAGGTAGTTAAATTATAATTGAATTATTTAATGCTTTAAAGAGTAATAGCTGTGTACATTATATTAGTTTTAAAGAAATTTTAAGTTAATACACCCTTTACAAAAGGTTTTATTTGAAACACACACACACACACACACACACACACACATATGTTTTTCATAAATGTGTAGTCTCTAAACAGTTAAATAAAAACCATATTGCAGTATAAGTAAAGATTCTGCATAGATTTTGATTAAAAGTATTCAAATTAAGCTGATCTCGACTGCTTAGGCAGCCACCACAAAGTAGACCGATCACTTGCTGTTACCATAAATGTCAAATGTCTATACAATGAGTGTAAAGATTCCAACAGTAAAATCCTTAGAGGCACTTGGAGACTAATGCATACTCATATAACGTGGCCTACTTAGTATCCCAATTGAGTGATTTGGATTTGTCAAAAAATTTAGCCATATAAGAATATAATTGTAACATAATTCCGATTGCAAAGACTGAGTTAAACAAATACGGAGTAAAACAGTAATGGAAGTTTCTAGAACATTAGTAGTTTCTTTACAAAACCTAGGCTCGTGTATTGTCTCAGGTACTATTGAAATCTCTTCAATGCAGAGAAATAACATGTCCTTCCGAAATATTATTTATTTGGAAAAGCGACTCTCAAAAGCCGAACGTGCTTGGAGCATGACCGCACACGTCGCATCGGTCTTGCTCATTGATTTAATTTAGATGGATTTTCAAAAATAAGTGAACAAATGTATAAAGTTGTCATGAACTTCAATCCATAACAGTATTGCAAGTAAAACTTTTCACGTGCTACTTATCTTAGTTACATGTGGAAAAATTTTTCCAATTGAATGATTTAAGGAATTAAAATTCCAATTAAAATATGTTGTCTATAATCATAGTGTATACATTTAGGTAATGATTTTGAAGTGTATGAAACAAGATTAATTGAACTCGCACCTTTAAAATCTCAAGCAAATTAGGTAAAACTAATTGAACAGATTGTGATATATGAAGAACTGAACTCATTAGTTTTCACTGAGCTGAATAAGGTTGCATGCAGCTAATTACAGCTGAAATCACCGGATCTAGTAAAGCGTTAACACCCTGGTTTATGTGCTGTGTTATAGATCTCATTTTCTTCTGTTCTTTTATATTGAGAATAATGAACCTCATTATTGGATGTTTCATATTGATGTTTAAACAATGTTACAAATATATTCTTAGCGAATTATAAAAATATTTTCTAAATAGAAGAGAAGATTTTGCAGTTAAATTAATACAATTTTTGGATGTGTAATTCTGTTCTTGCCAGTACCTAGACTACAAGGCATTTTAATGTAGTTCAGAAGTAGAGATAAGCTCTTTTGGCTTCATGTATTATTAGCTATTAAGGGCCTGATACGGCCTTATTGAAATCGTGTCTATTATTCTGTCCATATAACCGTAGGTATGTGATCTAGGTAGAAAGATGGTGGATACTAAAATCTTGATATATAAGGTCTTTTTGGTTTATTTTTGGATCCAAAATTCAAGTAAACATTCATATGTCTGCCTGTCCATTTGAGCGATATCTTATTAGTTACATTATTTCGGATTCTCCAATACCCGATTGTATCGTTTTATGTTGTAAGCGATTGTCTGAAATGTAGTAACAAATAAATCTGTACGGAACTGAACTTTCCAGTAAAATAACAACTGTTTGTTATTCCTAATAATTATTGTAGGCATTTAATGGTATTGTTTGTAATTGGAGATGAAGTTAATCTAGCCATATAAATCAGTTTTGCGTGTTTTAAGATCCAATAAATATAGACATATCCATATTTAAAAGACCATAAATAAAAAAAAACAATGGAGATTTAAAGTTACAAATCATTTATGATTTCATAACCAACTAGTATTTGGTCGTTTCTGCTGTAAATAATTTTTTGTACAACGCTACATAAACATAAATATAAATTGAAAAATATCTCAATACATTTGTAGAATGTGTTGAAGATACGTATTATCGCAAGGGAAGGTTTCAAAATTCATTGTAGTAATTAGTGCATTTATCTTTTAAATATATTGGTAATCTATTAGAACAATATATATAAAACACGTCTAGTGTTTAAAGTAATATAATAATTCTCATTATAATCCAGTTATCAATATCAACCTAGAGAGTTGTAGACAGTTCTACTTTCAAAGTTATGCTGTACGTAACTGTAACTCTGATCCGATAATCTTGGGACAGAAAGGAGACCGGACAAAGATTCTGAATCTAATTTAACCACGCTGAATGTTAAATTCCTATATTTACGTAGTATTGAAATTACCTCGTTTAGCGTATATCTGTCAGTCTATATCATCTCAGAACGTACAGTGATGGATCATCAAATATCGTCTATAGATTCAATACAAGGAGGCCTTTATAAAATATTAAAGCCAAATTTCATGAAAACCTAAGCAAATGAATATATACCATTGTGTTAAAGAAAACATCTTTGTAAATTTTCACCTGTATACATTACAAATAGTTTCCAACATTTTAACATTGACGAGTGATTAAAATATATTTGGAAAACCCTTAAAAGTATGATACCTAGTTGAACACTGGAGGCGTGCAAGAAAACTTTCGTAGACGAAGTTGATAAACAAACTTGTTGATGTTATTACTAACTTAAAACGTATTTTTTGTGTACACCTTGTACAGTGAATTTGTTATTCTACATTTATATTTGTTCCTCTGAGAACAAGTAGCAACTTGACAAAGAGTCATAGCAATTATTAAGTATTTTTTGGAAATGAAGGGTATACCTCTAGGACGGATGTCAGAACAAATCATTCAAATATTCCTGTGTTCCATGATATAAAATGAGTTTGATTTTGTACTACAAGTAGAAAGTGTTTATACTTACCATAGCAGAACTAATTGGCCACCGTCATGTATGCGATCCTAACAAACATAGGAATAAGGAGAATCATTAGATTACGATTGACAAATTGACGGATAGTTGATCTAGATCTGCTAAATTGATATGTTCATAGATATGGTCTGACGCTAATCGCTAACTCTGACGAGAAGAATAATGCCTTATACCCCAATTTGCAGTAAAAGTGTCGCAATATTACAATAATTTATTATTTTGTATCTGAACATTCAACATCTGATTGAATACCTTTTTATCGGATTTTCCAATAATAAACAACTTGATAATGTCTATAACAAACCTTTATTTGCGTACGTTTGTAAAGAACAATATTGACTTATTGATGTTGTTACTAATATATAATTTGTCTAATACTAAACTTATTTCGATGCTTCCTTGTCACAAATATCTATATATATATATATATATATATATATATATATATATATATATATATATATATATATATATATGTATATACAACTAGAGGGATGAAACAGCTTTACGTGTTTCGAAGAACGAAAAATTGATATTACGTGAAGGACCGACGAGGAGAAGGATATTGTTGTTTGTTCGGCAAACGTCGCCATGTTTAGTATTATTGCTTTTACCCTGTACAGAATTTCTACATGTGAATTCCTAAAATACCATAACGCTGATTCAAATACTTGCAAAACTTAGTCAAATTAAAAAAAAATACTGTCCTATAGATATGTAAAAATGTTTAAGGTATAAACATACAATCTCAAAACTGGTTTCTAAAAGTAAACGCATGATTTTTTTATTCAATATTACTACAGATTTAAATTATAAAGGAAATACGCACGGGTATAACCCTTAGCTACCAATGGCTATTTCCGAATATATATATATATATATATATATATATATATATATATATATATATATATATATATATATATATACATTATAAACAATTTGTCGTAGAAAACGGTACTCAAAATGATACGGTCAGTTCTACTTGTTTTTTCACCTGATACCAGGCTGAGCGTTTTGTTACTCATTTATATGTCACTTATAATGCGTCACGTATTTTATATTATAACCTACTCCACTTTAAAGTGTGTTGACGTGTGTGACGTATGTTATAGCATACAAATATTTCTAGTTTTGTTCAAAGATCTTCAATACATAAACATATACAACTCCATAAATATTTATTGTTGTATATTGATTGTTACACCACTAAAAATAGTAATTTTAAACTGATATTTATTAATTGGTTCCAAAGTACAGTTGTTCTCAGACCAAAGCTTTCAATGTTATAAACCACATAAATAATTTATGCTTAAATATATAGATTTTAATGGGACTCTGGAACTCGACAGCGTTATTAAAATGGTTCTATTGGTTTTATATTTTGTTTTATCATTATTTTAGAATTAACATAGTTGTTTGTATAACCTACAAGGTAATGTATACAATTCATATCGGCTTGTTTTTAATTGTATTCTTTACTCAGATTCTAGTCCCCACACTCGGTTTGACAGTTTTTATGAATCATTGGGAAAAGTAGAAGATCTAATAATTCTAACGAGGCACAAAGTAAAAGAAGTGGGTTGCAGAAGAATCTATAGTAAGCAAGATGCTATATTGTACAAAAATAAAGGAAAATTTAACATATTAACACTAACTTGGCCCTTTTTCTGGATCAGCTTACTCGGCTCTTCATCTAAATAACGGTTGCAGTATTTTAGCTCTTGTATAATATTTTGAAAATTGAGTAACATTTTGATTGATTTGATTAGTTTAGTTTAGAATGCATTGTGAAGTTGTATATTTTATTAAAAAATTGGAAATAAGGTTTATCAAAGTTGTACCCAAGAATGATTTATTGGCCGAGCTAAAGTCTCTCCCATAATATGCGTATGTCAAAATCCTGCGACTGTGTTTACGTGCGCAAGATAAAAATTGAACGAGTTAGCCTAAATGGTTGAAATCCGAGTGCAACTCTCACACCACTATAGGAAATTGTACTCATAGGTCTATGGGAAATCAAAATTACTGTCTTTCTAAAATTGACTATGGTTCCTTACTATGGTCTTATAGGTGACCACCCACTTACTTACTTTATGGTTATTATGAGGCGTTGGCAACGAGAAAAACAAACTAGTAAACAGAATATGTTAATCTTTTATAATTTTTTATTTCTAAAATTTATGAACCAATTCAAAATAATGGATTTCAAACAATGTAAATATAAAGAAGCATTAGGTAAAATTCAAAGTGTATTGCAATGTTTTTACTGGACAGATAAATTGAAAATATAAACCTGATTGATAAAGTGCAGGTATATCAGTTGCTGCAATATCAGGATTAGTGGGACGGTCTTGCGCTCACAGCTAAGCTCGTTATTTCAGACAACATGTTTATTTTCAGGCCCTAGGATTTATTTTAATCTCCAATAAATGTATTAAGGCATGAAACAAATATTGGGTCCATTCAGTTTTTGTAGCACTTACTTAATTAAATAATCCTCTATATTGGAATATCGTTCGTAGTTTTTAATTTCAGATTCAACCTATGCAAGGTATTCAGCTGTGACAGTGCGGTCTAACCTCTGCTCCACTGCCGCACTCCCAGACCAGGCCCCAAAGGAGCTGGCTTCTAACGAAACACTGAGAAAACCTCATCGGCAGAGCAAGCCCACATCAGTCCCTGAAACAAAACGGGGGCACTCTCAGTATCCCTCAGATTATGTCGGTCTGTAGATTTAACCCTGGATTTTGACTCCACGTTGCTCAGGATGTGCGACGAGGGTGGCACGGACGGGCCCCCTACCCCTCCTTCCAGGTGATTGATAGTAATTAGATACATCCAATAATATATGGTTTGTTAAGAGTTAAGAACCAGAAACGGAGTTGTGTAGTGTACACTCGGTGGTTAGCATATCAAACCGAAATACATAAAATGTCAACACTTTACTACTATCTCGCGAATGCACAACAAAATAAAATTTAAATCTTAACACCAAAATGGTTATTTTACAAAATAGTTTTGAAAGTTAAAAGGTAAATATGGTTACTATCAAATTTGGATTGGATTTTCAGTTTATTGTCAAATCTACATCCTTATAAATTATTATGTTTTTAAATCGGTTTACAAGAAAAGTGTAACTAATGGATTTTTAGACGAGGATCAATAAAAGTAATAAATTAAGATTTATTGCTCTAATGAGGCAATATGATTGCAGTTAAATGTAGGATCATATTATAACATTTGTATCTGACATTTTAAAGTTTCCCTTCACGAGGCACACTTACACTGTGATCAAATAAAGTGATATAGTTATATTATGTCAGAGCGGTTTACATTTATTTAACGAAAATTCTAATTTAAATCTGTATTATTTTTAAGCCTATATCTGAAAACTTAGTTTATACAGTTATAATAATATAAATAATCTTAGGAATGTTATCTTTAGAAAAACAGAGATTATTTTAATTAACTGCGGGTTTGACAAACATGACATTTAGTTTGATTTTCGTGTCTCAGTACAAAAAAATATAGTGTAGAGTGCCTCTAACAGTTTACGTTTTGAAAATAATAAGTTATTTGAAACTGTGGCAATAACTAAAATATTTATAATAGAATGTAAATTTTTTTAAAGTTCAATGAATTGATATAAAATGGAAAATATACTAATTCAATTAGTCTAAACTAAAAATACACACCAACCAGATAAATTGAGTGAAAATGACTAACGAACAATGTCTTGTAATGTCTAAGAGCCATGATAAGAAAATTGTAACTATGCAAAGTTGTTAACCCCCGGCTAATACGAAGAAAAACTCTTAGCTGAGGTTAAGTTTTAAAATAATAAAAATGAAGGCAACAACATTTGATGCAATTTGAGAAACTAATGATGTTGCTTGGTCAATGTAATGGTACAAGGCAAGGCAAACTGCCTTAAAGGACAGAGAATATAAGGAAAGTCGTAATCAGTCTCGATTATTTAGCTAAGAAAATTTAATTATTAGATTACTTGCCTGTTCATTTATTTATATTAAAAACATTATAAAATTACAATATGATACATCATTACTTACGTTATTTTCTTTAAATATAAATAAATGTAATGTTAAGAGGTAGATATTCCAAATTAAATTATTTATTGGTTTGGGGAAATAGTAACATTCTTTATAAGAACAAAGAAATTAGAAGGAAATTATGATTAATTGGAAAACAAATTGATCATATCCCAAAAGTCAACAAAACTCCTAGACAAGAACGCCAATTACATTACTAAAGTGTTTAAATTCACTTATAAGGTTAGACTAGGATGCATACACTTAACATACCCACCAGCAATCAAAATAGAACTATTAGCTTGCAATCGTTTTAAATATTTTCTCATGCTAAGTTTTACATAATTCAACCCTTAAATTTACTGAAAAGGGTTGTAAATTTGAATCTCGGTTATTATAAATGAATCTTATATATTAGCAATCACTTGTATTAAAGCTATTAGTGAGATACATTTTTAACATTATATTTTTCTATTGACATCTAGCTTTTATTTAAATTCTCTTATCACCAATGCTATTGCATGTATATAAACGGAAGCACAATGTACATGAGATAAAATGTTGTATGTTCACTTCTCATGTACGACTAAATTGATGTTCTAGTAACAAAACCAAGATTTGTATAGTTGAAAGGAATACTGATGGAAGAAAGTAAATGTATTTGAGTAAATTCTTCTGTCTCTTTTATAACCTTCCCTTTCACAATACCTCTAAAGTAAAATCAATCTGGTGAAGAAAAGTCCTCTTTCAGGGATTCCGTTCAATGGATTTGTCCGATATATCTTCTAGAGAAAGGTTGATAGTTACCGCACTTACAACAGACTTTTATTCTAATTTACAAGTACTCATCACACTTGTACTGTTTCATACACAAGAACCAAATAGATTAAATAAATCAATAAAATTTAAAAATAACAATGTCTAGTCGATATGAAACAATAATTTTCTTACACAAGTGTTACAATTTTGTTATAGCCGAATTTCGTTTCTCTGTAAATGTTTTTTATCATATATCATGTATTATTTAAGTTACGGCAAAACATTTAGCACATCCTTTCCCACCAGATATCGGAGAGGCCCACCAGATAACTGTCTCTCTGTACGTAGACAAGTGTCGACCGAGGTGACCTTAAGGTTTGAAATTTGGAGTGGTACTATAACTCTACTATCAATACATCAATATTGAAAATTCCAAAAACATTTCCGTTCAGTTTGAGCTATTTTGGTCAAATAGTTAATTTTTTAAGTTGTTTTGACGGGTTTCCATCCAATAAGGCAACGGCGAAGGAACACTATTAAGCGATATAAAATTATTAAGGTACGAGTATACGATACTTTCCACTAATTCACACATAGGATGAAGTTGAACATTTAAATTTAACCTTCAATGTCACCTGCTAAACGGTGCTGCTAAACAGCCATTTTTACTGTGACATGTTGACCGTAATAACTGATTAAAGGTAGGATGGACGCAACATGGATTTCACGTATGATAGTTCAAAGTTTCTATATAATGAATTTTTTTTCTGTCTGTTTAGTACGAGTATAAGCATTTTATCGATTTTAAACTAACCTGCGGAGTCCTAAAGTCTTGGGATTTGTAATAGAATTCAGAAATAGATAATAATGCGATAAAATGCAGTTACTTCTTTTGCATACTGTCATATGGATAAATAATTTATGATTAAACATAAAATAAAAATTTATTTATATTTTTAATGCTTACAAAGCTGTGTTATAACTGACGTTCTGAATTAAATATAATACTGTTTGCTATACTATCTTTACGATTAGTCGACACAGTAAAAATTTATATGTTATTATACGAAGGTTTCCGTATTCATAAGAGGTTTGCATTGTGCCTTTAGGAGATAGAATATATATTTTGCACCTGAAAATCAATATAATCTTTTACTGAATAATGCAGATTTTATTTATTCCGTGACAGGCGGAAATGAACTCGGATTTTGTCAGCTTCTCTATTGAATATTTACAATGAGATGTTAATAAAATGCAATCAATGCATAGTCTACAGTTGTGCCCTAAAACAAATTCACAATGTATTTAAAATTAACCATTTCCAGGTTTTGACATTAATACATTTGATGCATGTTTTAAATCCAACATTATATTTTCATATTTTATATGCACACACGATGTTATTTGAAACATATTTGAACAATGAATTCATATTACGACTTTCAGACTTTTTCCTCCCATTGGTGTTGGTGCGATGCCAAATATTGCCTCTTAATATTTCACAGCTGGAAGTTCCATGCACATTTGTTTCTCCGTGGTGTAATATTTTCCCCACTTACTTTTCTGTATCCAGTTTTTGGTTCAAACCAAACTTTTCAGTAATGAGTCGTAATGCATGTTAGGACCAGAGTAATGGACCGTGGTACATGATAATACGAAGAGTATAGTAAGTTCTCCATGTAACTAGAGATGTATAATGTATATTAATATTAAACCAATTATGGGTTAACGATAATTGACAACAAAATATCAAGAAAATTTTTATACGATGTTGTTTTATACAATACGTCAGAAAGGAATAATAACAGAGATTAAAGTTTATTTAACACATTTTTATGTTTATTATTTTAATTTTAAGTTTGACTGGAAATAATTAAATCTCATTAACCATCATCTATGAGTTGGCAACACTGATTGCCTGAAGAATACAATCATAATTATGTGTCTGAAATTTTATTGATTAAGAGTGGTTTTTACTCACTGTTGGGTGTTGTATTCGTGCTGTCTGGAACTGGTTATTTATGCACGATCGAAATCTGCTTGAACGTCGATCGGAGGAACTGTGAGTAGTTGGTGCATATTGACTTTGCTGATGGCTGTCTTACGACATTATCATCGATCTGCATGCAGTAGACGGTAGCTGGTCTGTTGATCGGCGAAACTGATCTGTGGCGCATGCGCCGCGGTGAACCACTGCTGCCACGCGCACGGCCTGACCTGTACCTGCTCAACTCACGGCTGGCGGAACGGAGCATTTACTGCTGCGCCTGCCGCTGACTGAATACGTCCCGCCTGACATCGCTGCATGCGCCGTGCATCGCTCCGCATCGGGCGACATGGTGATTCATACCCGTTCAACTTTAGCGCAGCTTTCATTAATTGAGGCTGTTCTAAATGACGCAACGGGTTTTAACGACGCTACTGAGTGCGTGATTACTCGTATATGTACGCAATTAAAAAGATTGCGAGTAAATTTTCCCAACGTAGATTTTGATGAGCTCGAAACTGATTTTTGCGAATTATTAAAAAAGCTGAATGACTCAAATATTTTGAGTCAAACCTTACATTCTGAAAATGAACATTTAAAGTTGCATACTGGTGCCTTGGAAAAAAAACTCCAAGATGAGAAATGTCAAAGACGTTCTGAGCTGAATGACTCCTTGAACGCTCAAGATGTGATTTTAGAAGAGAAATACGCTATTTTAAGTGAGAACTTAATGTTAAAAACTAGTTCTAGTAAACTTAGGTCTAAGTTAGATGAACTTATGAATGATTATTCATGTGTAAATGCATTGCAGTCCGAAAAAGATATGTTAATTAAACAACTTAATTGTAACATTGATGAGTTAAACAGAAAGCACGCAGATTTATCCTCTTTGGTAAATACATTGAAAAATCAACTAAAATCGGCAGAAGCCGGGACGTGGCTAATGAATAGATGGGTAGACGATAGAGTCCTAGACTCATACTTTGAAACATTTGCAAAAGCCTTTTCTGATCTACCTTGTAAAATCTTATTTTTGGGCCCAACTCTTGTTCAGATGGTAAAATTGGGGGCAGAAGATGATGCTAAGGCGCTTCTGTCGCAGGTGTCCCTTTCATCTTCGCATTATGTTTTCTGTTGTGTTAGTAACAACGTCGCGACCCTGAAAGACGACTCAGGGACGCACTGGAGTTTGTTATTTGTGGATGTTGCTGAGGGAGCAGCTTATCATTTTGATTCCCTAAACCAGTCAAATAATTTATCTGCTAAGTTAACGGCCTCAAAGTTGGGGGTGGAAGATTGTAACTTTACTGAAATTAGCTGTATGCAACAAAAGAACAGTTTTGAATGCGGTATAAGTGTGCTAGTGAACACTAGACTTGTAACTGAGGGGTTTTGTGCTCGGGGGCCCACGTCTCAATGTTCTTTCATGGACTGGTACAGGAACTTCTTTACGCCGGACTTTACTGCTGGCGAGGAGTCTAGTGACGGACTGTCTGATGGTTCTTTAGTGCTACCCCTGCTGAGTTGTGCAAGCCCTAGCAAGGTTGAATCATTGCCTGTAAATAATGTAAATAGAACTGTAGATTTAAGTAAAGCACAACCTGAGTGTAAAAATAGCAAAAACTATGAGTCATACAATTTAGATCCCAGTGAATGGAATGTTGTCAAACGAAAGCGAAATAAGACTACTAGTCATAAATCCCAAACATACTGTGTAAAAAAGAGGCCTGGGCCGCTATGTAGAAATCGTTATCATGTTTTAGATGGTTCAAATAATATAACATGTGAAAATGATATTAGAGTTATTAAAAATGTATCAGGTGTATGGAGAGAAAAACCTAAACAGAAATCGCAGTCTAGAAATAGTTTTAAGCGAATAAAACGACTGAGGACAAATGTAGTAACAGAGTCAACCGAAAAGCCGGCTTCACCCTATGCATGTTCTGTAATGGGATCAAACGGTGAACACCAACAATTACTTGTAAGTGAGGGTTGTACTCCTGAGCGGTCGCGGGGTACTGATCGGCAGGTTGGCGGTGGGACATTAAAGAATGTATTGGTCATCGGTGACTCATTGTTGCGATATGCTGGGAATCTCTGCTTGAAAAATGGGGCCACCTTAGATATCAATCCAGGTGCAAAAATTGAGCATATTAAGCAAAAGCTTTTGAAGTATGTGCCAAACCAGCCAAAAATTATTTATATTCATGTTGGCACCAATAATCTTGTTGATGGTTATAACGGACGACCTGGGTACAATGGCGGTTGGGGGAAGCGCGCGGCACTTCATAGCATGGTGGACCTGTTGAGTACCGCAAAAAACACTTTCCAATTTCCGACATTATGTTGAGTAGTGTTTTAACTAGGCGAGACATTGCACCACTACCACTTTGTAATTTTAATGAACAGCTAGAAGTTATGTGCATTAATTTTAATGTCACTTATGTTGACGCGAACCGCCTGGTGAGGGGGTATCACCTTGCTCGTGATGGTCGTCACTTAAATAGGGCAGAAAATTTCTGGTTCGGGAATTTTATTTTCAGGTGTTTGCACGAGAGAAAAACTTTCCGGGTGGATGTTCGCCGGTTTCCGCAGTTCCTGGCGACTTTAGAGCTGTTCCTGAGGTGTCACAGGCTTCTGTTCAGCATAAGGAGTCGGGAAACGGCATCAGAGGGGCGAGTTGTTTTCCAGAGTAGGGCACTTAAATGTGAGATCAATGAACACAGGTTTCCAGGAGCTGTGTGCGGTTATTGATGATTTCAAATTTGACATTCTTGGTCTCTTGGAGACGTGGTTGACTCCAGATGTTTCCTCAGATTGTTTCATTGTAGATGGCTACTCTTTATGGCGCAAGGACAGACTGAGGGTCTCCCGGGAGCCGCTGGTGGAGGAGTGGCACTCCTGGTTGCAAATCATCTGCAAATGACGCAGGTTTATTTGAACAATGTTGATAGTCGCTTAGAATATATCTGTGGCAAGTTTAGTTTGAGAAACAAGAAGCTGTGTGTGTGCGTGGTATATAAACCACCCTGTGTTATATATTCCACCCTGAGTTCTATTTTGTATTCTTTGTTTATTGATCAGATGTTGGATGTTGATGATGTTGTTTTGTTGGGTGATATTAATGTAAATCTTATGGATACTGGTAAGGCCGATTGTAGATTCCTGAAAAACCTGTATGAATCGTTAGGGTTGGTACAACTCATAACAGAGCCCACTCGTGTCACCGAGAGCTCTTCGACATTGATCGACCATATTGTTGTGAATAAAGGTCTAGTCATAGTCAAAGTTGGTTTAGTGGATACGTTCAAAATTCTTCATTCAAGACGTAAACAAATTACGGACCACCACCTGGTATATTGTGATCTCAGGTATGGCAACTATAGGCCAAAGGAGAAATTTATAACTTATCGAAATTTTTCCAATTTCGATGTGTCTCTTTATGTTTCTTTATTGTCACGTATTGATTGGGATGATATTGAGACAAAGACCTCGGTCGAGGAAGTTAGTCAATTGTTAACTACCTACATTGTCCAACTGCTTGACACCTGCGTACCGTTAACAAGAAAGCGAGTCACCAAGAAGAAAGCCCCAGGGTGGAGTGACGAGATAAGAGAGCTCACAAAAGAAAAAAATTATTTCAAACACAGACTGCATGATAGTGATGTTTCGGCTGCTAGAACGTTGTACTGTAAGGCACGAAATAAATTGAACTGCGCCATCAGAAGAGCAAAACGAAATTACTTTCACGACAAAATGAATTGTAAGGACTCTAAATCATTCTGGGGTGTTTTACGGTCCGGTGGAGTGCTGGAAGATGACCGTAATAGTGACGATATAAGATTCTCAGCTGATGACCTCAACAGGTACTTTGCAGGCATGGGTGTTGGAAGCAGGATTAGCCTCGAGAAACTGATTTCTACAGAAACAATGTTTGTGAGGATCTAGCGCATGGTTTCAATTTTGTGCCAGTTACTGAGGGTGAGATCAAATGCATAATGAATAACATTACGTCAGTGGCTGTGGGGACTGATGGAATATCTATCAGGCTAGTGAAAGCCATGAGCCCATATTGCTTGGGAGCTATTACGCATTTGGTTAACCTGTCCCTTGCTTCTGGGTGTTTTCCATCATGCTGGAAGCAAAGTCTTGTCACGCCCATACCCAAAATAAAGAATCCAAGTGTGAGTTCCCAATTTAGGCCGATATCGATCCTTCCGGCCATGTCAAAAATCCTTGAGAAGGTAGTGGTGAATCAGTTGACAGCTTTCATTGAGGCAGAAAATATTCTTCCTGTACATCAGTCTGGCTTTAGGAAGTCTTTCAGCACTACCTCCGCCTTGATAAACATTATGGATGAGCTGCATGTAGCGAAAGACAAAGGTTTTGGAAGTATTTTGGCGACGCTTGATTTCTCTGAAGCGTTAGACTCAGTGAATTATGAACTGTTTCTTGCCAAATTAAATTTCTATAGGTTTAATGAAATCGCTATAAAATGGTTCGGCTCATATTTGAGCGGACGGAGTCAGGTGACGAAGGTAAAAGAAAACTGCTCTTCCTCGCTGTCGAAGGATACAGGGGTTCCTCAAGGGTCATGTTTAGGGCCTGTTATATTCATTTTATATACTGCCGATCTTGAACTTGCATTGTCCTCGTGTTCACTCTACTCCTATGCGGATGACTCTCAGATGCTTCTAACATATCCCCCTCCAGGTGTCCATGAAGCGGTGCAGTGTTTCAATGCTGATCTGCGTAGGGTTAAAGAGTGGTCGGAGGGACATGGCCTAAAGTTGAATGCAGATAAGTGTTCTGTGGTGCATTTTTGCTCACCATCCATTAAAGAGACCATGAACAGGAGTATTCTCTCTGTTTCTGTTGAGGGTATTTGTTTGGAAGATCGTGTTTTTGTTAAAGTCCTGGGAGTTATAATTGACAATCAGCTAAGCTTTCTTAAACATGTTGAATTGATTTCTCAACGTGCAATGTGTAAATTGAGAGTTTTGAATAGATACAGAGCGTTAATTCCAATGCTTTCAAAGCGGCATATTGTAAATTCTCTGGTATTTCCATCAATATATTACGCCCTTCCAGTGTTTGGTAGCTGCTTAACTCAAGAGGAAAATGTCATCCTTGCACGGATACAGAACAGTGCGCTGAGGTTTGTTTATAATCTAAAAAAATTTGACCACATCTCACCTTATCGTAAAGGGCAAATGTACACTCTGTTCAAGATATTTGTAGGCTCCAAACTGTGACATTGGTGCATAAGGTTTTGGTAACTGGTGAACCCTCTTACCTGAGACGGAAACTAGTGGCGCGAGCGACTCTAAGAGAACGGCACACTCGACAGGACGACAAGCTGCAACTGCCGCGTGTGCGGTTGGAGGCTACAAAAAGGTCCTTCTCGTACTTTGGACCCCAGGAGTACAATGCCTTACCACCAGTTATAAAGACTTTGTCTGTTAAAACTTTCAAAAAGGAAGTGAAAACTGTATAGGTACCTTAATGATGTATTGTTGTTTAAGTATGAATTTTCTATGTAAATTACCAGCACGCAATATTTGGGTGTCACAGTTTTAAAATACGAATTGTACTGTTATGATTAGTTTGACGTGAGTCGATTTGTAAAACAGATTGTAAACTGAAATCCGCTCAAGAATAAAGGCCTTATTTATTTATTTATTTATTTATGACAATTAGCAAGATTAAATCTGGTTCTAGCCGGTTTATAGCCAAGATGTGCTTTACTATGAATGTGTCGTACAGTACTTTAAATTAGTAAAATAAACGATACTTGTAATTTCTATTAATACGAATAAAAATTTAATTAAAACAATTTCGTAGCAAAGTTAGCAATTTAAGTTTAGAATTTAAAATTATGTCGGGTACTAGGATGTTAAAAGTAAATGACTATCGTAAGAAAGTCTATCTGTTGATTTTATTTGCTATAGTTGACTTAGTGCGTTGCAGCAGTCACATATATGACCTACGGTTGACAGTTTAATGAGAAGTCGTAAATGCTTCCATTGATACTAGATTGGATAGATTTTATGAGTTATACATTAAAGACCATATTATTTGTTATATATATTCCAAAAAACCTTTCTTAATTCACACGTAGTTTACCAATGGGAGGAAGTAATACTAATTTATGTAATGGAGAACATTCAACAACAGCAGCTTCCACAGTAGCTCAATAATATTCATAGCTCAATAGCATCCAGGGTCGGTGGACACCGTAAAACCACACAGGCTGGTAAGCTGATATATAAGGAAAGGTGGAAAGTGAAAATATTATTTAAAAAAATCAAGGAATTACCGCATTGTAATTTGTTATATCTTATTTGTTAAAACTTAATTTAGAATGGCTCTGGCGCGCACTGCATCAGATATTCAATGGTGTAGGCACAGAACAAGTCAAAGTATAAAACTGTGTAACAACGCTACTCAAGTAAGAGATCTCTAAACTCCATACGCTGTGAAACGTCAATGAAGTTATACTTACTGGAAATCCTCAAAACTGCATGCATATTATATCATGAAGCATAATATATTTAAGTATTTGCTTTGTATATCACTATTGTATCACTTTGTATATTCATAACTAATAGTAATAGATATTAAATACTGTCAATAAAAGAGAAATTTAAAAAACGGATATGTATTTTTAACTTTAAAGTATTGCAGCGTTATGATTCTCGTGAAAAAGTCAATAACTTACCGTCTCTGTACGTACATACACATAAATCCAAAATTCGTCGAGAGAAGTACCACACTGTATAAGTGTAATAGATCTAGTACATAAATATTATTATTACTAAACATAATTGTGACAACTCGAGCGCCAAAGCTCGTATTGTTACAGCTATGTTTGCCGCATTCTATTCCTATTATTATTGGTCTAAACCTCACATTTTAATTTGCTTTAAATTAGTAATGGTTCTTACGTGGGTTGTTTTACTTAAGAGTTTCTCTACGATATTTACGTAAAACCTTTTTTAAATAATATGAAGTAGCATTGTATTCTTAAAAATTAGTGTAATAACTAAAAGGGTTGTAATAAACGTTTTAACTGTTCCTGTCAAAATTAATGCCTCTTCTATATTAATTTCGAAAGCAATTTGTGTATATGAAATGTTAGTCTTATATGACAAACCAATAAGCTTAATTAGCCTAAGACTGAAAGACTAATAACTCGAGCATTTCTTTATTTATACATACTACTTCTATATTTTCAACATATCTACTATATTTTATAAAAGACACTACACAGCTTATTGTGTTGTCAGGAACAATTAAAAAATTGTGATTATTTACATAGATTATGTGTGTTTATGCCTGTACATTCTCATCTATACTAATTGTATTTTGCTATTTTATAATTCACATTAATAAAACAGGAAGCTGCTAAATTCTATGATAAAGAATACTCCGTCGTTGCTGTGAGCAGTTAATGAAACAAAGCAATTGCTGGGAGCAGAGCAGATAGGCAGCTAAGAGTGGCCATATAGAGCATGTATAAAGGGCGTCTGGAGGACGCGAATATCTTGACCTTTTGTGCACGATTGGCCCTTCTCCAAAACGGGCTCATACACCGACAGGCCTCGTATCCCGGGGTGAGTAACGCTTGTAGTTTGCATTTATTTCATGAGGATGAATGTTAAAGTGAATAGTCATGCACTAAACAAATGTGTTTCAAAAGCAAGAACAAAAATTCTGTGTCATATTCTTTTATAAAAAATCTTAATCTTATATAAATATGCAACTTAAAATAAAAAATAAAAACGTAAAATGAAATTGACATGCCAGGAACACCAATAATGAAAAATAATCACAGGATATGGTATGTTTAATATGAAAGCTATAAAATCAAAGCTGAAAACTTCAACATTATTACTGTGTCATATTTCACCTTTGTAGAACAGTGGGAAACTGTAAAGAAAAAAACACTTTTACGGGGTGCAGTCCCATTTCAATCGCTGTGGATCCTTATGACAATGCTTTATTTTTCATTTTTTATTCATGATTTATGTGTGTGCCAAATTCAAACCTTCATAAAAATATTGAGGAATTGGGAAATTAGTGACGAATAGCTTTGCCTTTACATAAAGAGATACTCGACGACAAGTTCACAAGTAAATAGAGACAATAATTTACGAAATACTAGAACTTTAGTCAAAGTAGCCGCAAGTTCTATGGTTACTCAAGACAGTTTTCAACGCAGCAATTACAATTATTTAGGTGAAAAGGCATTTATTTACTTTGAAATGTAGGCTAGTGACAGATTTCATATTGTAAAAGATATACGAAATTACATGTGAAATTAAAACTTACCTGAGTCTATTTAATTTCATAAAACTTGCCTTGAATTCATGATCGGTTACTATTAAACATACATTTAAAGTACTTTGCCTGTGGTATCATTTATAAATGGTATCGGCTTTAGCCACCAGAGTGTTGACGAGTTTTATAAATTGACGCAACAAAGTGAAGAGTATTGTACCAAGCATCAATACAAAACACGAATTATCATTACAAATCAACCAGAATTCTGGAACCAAATTACAAGAGACAGTTTATAAAAAATACCAGCTAACAATATAATGGGAGCCCGGGACAAAACTTTTTTCACAGACAGCTCTGCCGCGATGCGCCCTCGTAGTGAATTTTGTGTGGCTTAATGTCCTCATTAGTAATTCTATGTTTGTAACTATGATTTCTGTCTTGCTATTGCTTTAGAAAATTGTAGAAATGTTATAAAATTACTAAAATAGAAAAGTAATATTTTATAAAATAACGGCGAGTCCTCCTTTAGAAATAGTATGAAACATTGATTGTTTAGCTATAATTTATATTTACCGCTCAAAACGGCTTCTTGTTTACTCTTGGAAAGTACACACAAAAAGCCTTCACCTCACGAGATTATGACATTGTTTTATTCTAAGGAAAAACGTGTGTAATATAAAAAAAATAAGAATTCCAACATTCCATAAGAGTAATATTTAAAATATTAGGTTTTATTGGAAGCTAAAACAATAATAAGAATGTTTAAACCCGTTAATGCTTGCGCTAATTACAACCCCCAATGTAAGTTTAACACTCACCACTAGGGTGCCTTTGTTCTGACCTTTAGTCTGCTATGACCTATATTTTGTAATTTATATTTACCGCTCATAACAGCTTCTTGTTTACTCTTGGAAAGTACACACAAACAGCCTTCACCTTCACGAGATTATGACATTATTTATTTTTGATTTTACTTTGGCTGTTATATGTTGCTACCAGAAAGAAGTTTACTAAAACTAGCTGTGTACAGATAAACGAAAGTATAGAATACAAAACTATCTTGTACGCTCAATCACGAGATTGCCTCTAGATTGATGACTGCCGACTTACCTCTCCGGTGCCTACATTTCAACGCAAGCCAGTCGATCTGTCTCCTATCCTCGAATGAAGGTTTCCAACTCAACCAACAGCGTGTGAGTTATTGTTAAAATTATTTGATACTGAAATTGATAATTTTTAAATATAAGCTTTAATACTTAATATAGTTATTAAGAACGTTTTTAAGTGGTAAGTTCACATTATACAATTTAGATCTATAGTGACAACGCTACTTTATTGAAATTAAATATTATAGGCAACAAATATTTAACTTGAATAGCTCTAAACCACCAAGGGAAAGTTGTGATGTATAAATCTAACTTAAATAGTCTTCAAAACGATGTGGGGACATAGACTGTTTGCGACTATTTAAGATAGCGTATTATTGTCTATTAGGCGATAAGATCTCCGACATTAAATGTAGGCAAATATATAATCAAAGTTCATTACTAGTTTGTAATAAATGCACGTTTTATACCTATGTGGGAACAAATTACTTAAAGCAATGTTTCTATTAGACGATCACGCTTCAGAATTGATGAATTAAAATTATTTTAGAGAACCTGTCAAAAATTAAACTTATAATCTGCTCCATAGTATATATTACATAGATGCTTGGGTCAATGGAAATTTTAATATTCGTCGAATTGTCTCCAGTATGTGACTCTGAACGAACGTCACTGCAAATTTTCAATTATTATGAAAAAAGAGTAAGAAATTATGTAGCTGAAAATTATTAGATGTGATTTGAAAACTATTGAGATAAAATTTTATTTAGCTTCCTCACCCAATAGATTTAGCTATAACTTCAAGATTATACATTTACAAATAAGCTAATCTGTAAGATCCTAAATACCCAACTAAAGATATGATTCTTCCGGAGAGACCTTCATCAGTTTGTATGGGTGATATTTTCCAAGTTCATACAGGGTTTATCTTAATGACTCTTACCCTGTATATAAAACAGAAGACATCGATGATGAAATGTTAGGTTTAATGTGTGATTCGATGTGGGTGCGTATTATTAACTTCACCTCCAGTAATTTGGGTGGGTATGTTGAAACATCAATATTAAGTGTTTTGATTCAACACTTGAACTCTCAAAATTAAGTATTTGAAATATTCAGTATTCTAAAGGAATCCAATTACCTCATTATAGTTAATTTGTAAACATAAAAGCTTTTCTCAAATGCTGTTTGTATTTACTGAAGTGCGTTAAAACAAACAAGAACATTCCGTATAAACCCTTTAGCAAACCGCATACATTAAGATGGTTTTCTTAGCATACTGTAAGACAACACCTTTCATGTGTTCTTAGTTATCATTTTATGAATGTTGAGTATATGGTAGAAGCTTTTATAACCGTTAGTGTTTTATGTTTGGGCCTGTTTTACAATAGTTTACCAGTCTACATTTTATTTTTAAGTATACGGTAAAAACATTTTTCCCCTCTAAAAACAGTAATATCCCTCCCAATTATGATGGATTTTCGGATTATTTAAAAAATTTACATTGTAAAAGAGTGACAGTCTTCAGAACACACACTAATTTATATCATCGGTGTGAGCTTTAGAGGTTAAATGGCATTTCTTAATTTGTTGCTGTCAACCACACTTTAATTTAAGCAGACCCCGATAATGTTTAGTAGTGACCCCCTACTACTAAACAATTTTTGAATCGGTCGATGTCTATCTAAAGCTATTATCTTAGGTAGTCCTTCTCCTACCTATGACAAGCATATTCACGCTCCTAATCACCATAAGCCCATACAATGTTTCTAAATCTTGAATATCAGCTCATAAACCGCAATAGCTATTGATAAAATGAGCTAGAAAAATTCACTTCCCTTTTTTATCATCTCTCTGGCAAGTATTATCCTGGCTTCCTTTACTAAGAAATAGTACTCAAATTCACTTTTGTTTTCGTTTTTTTTCTGATTTCAAAGTGATTGTGATTATCCTTACTTTCCACGCAAGAATTCTGCCCTCAACTTAGAAGCTAAGATACATCACATTATTGCTTCGATTTCCAACCGGTCTAAAGGGACTTGTATTTCAACCTTACTAAAATAGCTTATACAGCCATCTATTTACGTTTGGCTGTTCATATTTTAGATCTTAAATACAAGCAAACAAATTTGTATTATTCAAGGAGAATGTAATAATTGGCAGTATTTAGGAATAATTAGGGAAAACAATATTTGTATTTAATAATTTCAGATAGGTGAAACATTTAATGTAATTAGTGAAATGTTATAGGAAGACATCATTAATTTTATTTTTATTTGTAATACAATTATTACACTTTTCCGCTTAGGCCGCGGCAGTGAAGCCCTTATATATACGTACTATATGGCACACACAGCTCACTCGTTATATTACGTGAAACTGACTTCCCCCACCAATATTAGCACCTCGGACCAAGCTTCTCTTTGAGGTTCCCTGTAGGTTTTGTCAAGAGAAAGTAATATGCGTATAATAATAAATAATGTATAAGACATTACTTCGCTCTTTCACGCTAACATTACAGTATCTACTGCTGCAAACAGTGTTTTATACTAGAAACGATTTCTACACCTTTTTCCGGTATCCCAATTCACGATACTCAAAAGAGTACAATTATAACAGAAACCTAGTCAGAGCCTGGAACACTTGAAAGTGATCATGTGATGACCACACTTGTCATGTTCAGGATGCTGTCCTGACAGACAAGAGCTACCTTACCTTCCATTTTCATCACCTGAGCGTTGCTCTGAATGTTAAAACTCGTATTTTCGTACAATTCATCAGCTGATCTCTACGTTACTTTGATCACAGAGATAGTAAAGACATCCCCTTTAATAATTGTCTTGGTTCCTTAAGTCCCAATGTCTTTGACATCCCACTTAAGTGCTTGCAAGTTATACTGCATCTGTCTGTTATACTTTACTTAATTTTAAGAGGCACGGACAATTTGTATCCCTCTCTAATACAAATGAATGCTTAAAATATTCCCCGACATAGTAACACAAGGGTTTCTAGATCATAAATATGTAGTAGTTACTTTAAAAAAAATGCTAAATGGTCTATTTATAAAAGCATTAGGGGAAGGTTCGGCCCCCTCGAGACAACACGCTACCTACAGATGCATCTGGCAAATGAGTTAAAGTTTGAATGTTGAATCAAACGCAACACCGGTGGGGGAAGCCACCGTAATACATGCAGTTCATTAAATAGTTTATATGGGAAGTTCCTGTTTGTTTGAGCGCCACTTTGTCAGGTCAAACAGCATTCTAAAAGAAGTCAACACACAATTTCTACTTGACTGCCCTCAGATTTAAATAGTCAAATGTTTATTATTCGCGAATGTTTATTATAATTGTTTAATCTTTATTATTATAATTTGTCTGATATTCTCACATTTTTACTCATTATTAGTAATATTAACACCTAAAATACAATATTGTAAATATGCCAGTAGGGTATTTGGAAGTATACTTAATTTTTCCCCTCAAACAGCTACTAGCTAGAGGAAACAGAAGCAAGGCTCTCTGGTATATTGTCACTTTTTTAACAAAATATTTAATTAAATGGTTACTACGATATTGCTTACATTATTAACATCTTACAATTGTTGATAACTAGGATTATTTTTCCATCAAGAATATAAATATACCTAATGTATCATCGCCTAAAAATCTGCTGAGCGGTATCTAAAAGCTCCAAAGGCAATCTATTGGCATCATTGTATGAGTCTTGGGGTGTTAATTATACGAGCTTTTAAGGATATGTTATTGATAGAATAGTATTGCTGGTAAAAATTTGCTTTAGTCTTTTAAGTCTTTGAAGTATATTAAGTGTATTAAATATAATTATAAACTTATATATAATAGTAACACTTACTTATATTTGGAATTCCATAACTTAAATTTCACCACAATTAAATTGTATGGCGGTTTTCGTTTCATTAAAGCCCTTAGAATGTGGAATCTTCTGTTTAAAAATAAATAGAGCTTCCAAAAGACAAAATTTGAAAAATGTACTCTAAGAAATCTTTTTCATAAATACCTACATGCAGAATTCTAATATACTATCTAATAATGAAAAAAATAATTTTAAATATAGAATGGAATTTTATCTTTTTATATTACATATTGTAATGCAATAATTCCACATAATCAGAAATATCCGGATGGTACAGCTCTACAATAATCCAGGTTCGCATGTTTGCAGTAAAACAAAAAAGTTATAAACCTATAATTATTGTTTTTATGTAAAAGTGATAGGTGGCTATTCTTTATATAATATAAAAGTCAGAAATAGTTCTTTTAATATTTTTTTAGAATAAGTAAAGTTTATTATTGGTTTTGAAACCTAAGACATAACATATTAAAGGATGAAAGTTATTTAGCTTAATGAAATATTACAGCTATAGATATGTATATATATTGTATGTTTATATATATATATAAATATATATAAACATACAATATACATACATATCATAGAAATGAATTTTTATCTGTATATTCTTTACAGACTCAGAAACTATTTGACCGATCACTATGGAAATTTGTAGTGTACTCGTATGATGTAATTTTTCCACGTAGAAGGTAGAAAAATACACCTTATATGATATGCACATTGATGTAACTCACCACCAGGCGGCGCTACACAATATAAAATTTATCAAAGCGCTTGTCTTTAAAATTCGTTTCTGGTTGAATTAAAGCTTGAGTTATCACTTTATAATAAAGTACATTTACGTGTACAACTGCTATAAACATACACTTTTGACAGCTTTTCTTGATCGTGCAACAATCTTTATAAGATAAATAAAAATCTCGTATCCCGATGTTCCTTTACAAATATCTCCAAAACCACTGAACCAAATTCAAAAAGTTTTTATAGATTTGTATTTTTAGCAAAAATTTAGCATAGTAATTATCTCAATTAATAAAAACAGTGTATTTTTATTGAGAATTTAATGATTTTTATACACGAAGGGTTGAAGTCACTTATTGAGCATGCTAAATTTAACCAACCACAATTTTCAGTGTGTTTATATTTATAGTCTTGAAAGCATACAGTAAGCTTGATATTAATATGAATTCTTAAATCAAATTTTTCTGCAACTGTTGTTTATCACAGAGTAAGAAAATATCCAGATGAGAAAATAATAATAACAAATTAGTTAAAATATACTTCTAACTGTAAATTCTAGCAAATATTAAATATGCAGTTCCTTGTTAGTACTGGAATGTTGATAGAAAACGACGATAATATTATTTTACGCCGTAACCTTATTTCTTTACTTTTTTTAAACCTTATACATAAAGTAAAGAAATCTGAAGAAGAAAATTTTTAAATAAAGCATAGGTTGAGATTACATCATATTAAAGGTCTTATATTGAAATATACTGCCGAAAACCGGACCTCAAAAGGCTTACCTTATCCAAAATGGCGACGATTTAAAATTTCCTGTCTGAATGTTTTCTACAATAAAATTAGATGAGATCAACAATGACTCACTTTAATGTTGGAATGAGAGTAGGATGTCATTAAAAACATCATTTACTAACAAGAATGTAATTATTATTTTTGAAGAATAAACTATCTCAGAAATCCCATTGTTGTGATCATTGTTGTTAACACACAAGAACTAATTCAAGAAACTCGGGAAGTACCTCCGGATTTGTTATAAAATGTTGTTACTGGTTCTACCACAGATAAGAATATTGTTAACATACGAGCACTTGGAGAGCATTTTGAAAACTTGCTGTAACTGTTAGTTCTTCATTTTAAATTTCACTACAGTAAATTAGTGATATCTTTGAGAACTAAAATAGTATGTGTTATACTAATTTGCATAATTTAAGAGAGACTTCAAAACACCGCCATTTTGGATGGAGTAAACCTCAAACTATGCTCTAATTTAAAATTGTCTGCTGACTCTTTGCGGGCCGGATATATAAAACAATGTATTGTTGTTTTACAAAATATACTAATTTTAATTTCAAGTTTTTTACTTAACTTAACACCCAATACTGTAGACTGAGGTAGAATTTCTTATAATGATCCCATTTACATTTCTTTTTCTTCGACGTTTCTATGTTTTACTCGTACATAGACTTCAAAATATCCATATGAGTTTTACGCCAAGATTATAATGAAGGTAATTGAAGCGTTCTTTCTATATTTAATTTCATAAAAAATATTTTAAGTGTAACTAATCACATTTACCTCCTTTCTTAACAGCATTTAGTCAGTGTGGGACATTGTTAAGTGTATAAACATTAAAAATAGTTTATCTCAAAATGAAGGATTACCTTTTATTGTGCTAGCTAGTCATTTTTACATAAGAAGGCGTGGATCTTAATAAAATTAAGCAATTCAGTACTAATATATCAAACAAAATAAATACTTGAGTAGTTAGTTCCTGATATAATTCATGAACGTTTCTTCTCTTCTCGAATTAAATATGAACTATGTAAAATTATACCATATAAAATACGGAGTGAAAAGTAGCAGTTACAAGGGTTATTAGTTTATTTATAAAACTAAGATTAATGATGCGCGAGAGAATAATGTGGTGGGGAGGAAAGGTTGTATGATTACTTGGCACGTAGTAATATTTCCATCTATTATCGTCATTATTCAATTGCAAGACAATAAATCTCTACTAAAGAGAAATGAGATTTTTAATACTATCTACCATCTACTATCCCCCTTTATTAGTTTTAGTTTCCGGACCACAAAATGGGAATAATCTCTTTAAATGTGTTCCAGATGTTTCCTGGAAGAAGACAGATGTAATACTTTTAGATTGAAATATTTATGACTTCATATTTCTTGTACGTATATTTACAATTTAATTTTTCACTATCTCTCTTACAAATTGAATTGTTACAAATTAATAAAATAGGTCCTTGTTGCAATAATTATATCTTTTAATATTTTATGAAAGATACCATATTACCACAAGTAATAGGTTTTAAGCAAGTGTATATATATATATATATATATATATATATATATATATATATCGAGACTTTTACACCTAAGGAAGAGGACAGATGTTAGTCCTTGAAACGTAGTGTTATTCAATTTGTAACGTCTAAACATGGAAAACGTCCAAAATCCTTTCAAACAATCCAATGCCAATAACAAACTTTGAACAAAGAAACAAATTGTATACGAGTCGCAAAAAACAGACCTGTACTGCGACTACACCTCCTTAGTAATATAGTGGCACCGCCCATGTTTCTAGTTGTAATGTTGTTGAATGAGATGTTTATATTAGTGACGTATGGACTGACTTTAGTTCCTAAGAACCAGAATCTAAAGCTTGCCACAGTCATAGAACGGACATATATTAGCCGATATGATGGCCTCACTACAGTTATGTCCAACTGTGAACTTTATGATGATATACGTAACATTCATACGTTGATAGTTTACATAGACGCTTACTTAGAAAACCATAATCGTTAGCAAAAAGAAAAAACACCAGATGGCCGTAAGTTTATGAATTTTAGAAGAGCTCAAGCCAGACAGTCTTCTTATTCGATATTCAAATTAGTAGCGCACAAAACGTGCATCAGACAAGTTCAATCGTATTCTAGATCCACTTAACTCAGGTGGGCTCACTATAGATGCATATGAAACTGATGATGGATACAAGGATATATATAGTCACATTTTCCAATGCTAGTGTGTTTATAGCTCGTGCTTGTTTCAAAATCTTTTCCAGGAAATGATCTAGGCGATCACTGAATTATACGTGCTACAAAATTAAACATTACAAAGAGCCCTGTGTTTAATCACAAATCATGCGATCGATTACGAGTTCGCGGAATAAAGCTAAACTCTTAGTGTCAAACAGCGAATTAACGCTGTCTTAGTAACTGCTATTGTCACGAAAATGATCTTAAACTGGGTCGTCGCCTGTTATAAATAAAGAAAACTGCATTACAGTAAATATGAGCCAATATGATCAATTCAAAGCATGATAAGACGATTTGGCAGCATATGTCTGAGACGGAGGGGGACTGGGCAGTAGGAATTTATTGCCGGGGCGAGCAAGCAAGGTTTGTTGTTGCATCCACTCCGAACGCGGTCCCTGCTATCCATAAACTATAAAATAAGTGGAAATGGCATCAAAATTGACATTTAGGCAATGTAAATTTTCTCTACGCTATATCTTTTTCATTATAAATATGTTACAGTACACATCCAGATATACTATCTCTTATTTGTTTGAAGTTTGTGGTGAAAGGATTGTGAAGGAAACATAATTTTCCGGTCATTCGCCATAGTTTAGTGGTATAAAAAATAAGTAACACTACC